>NC_133340.1:15694735-15892235 GCF_030506205.2 Paramisgurnus dabryanus
ATAATGCCAAGCTATGCTAAAAGTGGTACTGCCAAACCCTGAGATTGGCTGAATGGATTCCAAAACAATAAAAATCAGATGTCTAACTCTAGAGAAGCTGGAAAATTAGCCGTTTTTTTTAAAAGTGGAGCGTTCCTTTAATAGAAATACATTCATTAAAATGATTAAATGTTTGTTGTGAGCGTTGCTCTGCATACATTCACTCACATTAGGTGTTTGTCAAAAACTGCCCGTCTAAAAATAACAAGATGTGACAGCGCCACATTCGTGTAATTAGTGGGCATTTATCATTCAGTTCTGCAAACTTTGTTTTTACATATGCAAATCTCAAAAATTTTGTCTGCTTGAATTGAATTAATTAAATGTTTTGGCAACCAGAATAAAATGATGAATAGATTTACAGAGAGATGGGGGAACATTTGCATACGCTTATAATGTTCAATGCTAATTAGACATGTTTTCATCTAAAACTCTTGCATTTAATAAAATCACAAATCTGTGTTATGATTATGTTGTATAACCTCTGTATGTTTGACTTTTCTGTGCTGCATCTTTGTAATCCAACTGTGCTTTGCCTTTTTTAAAACTCGAAAGAAGTACACAATAAAACAATGTTTGATAATTGAAAGAAAACTAAAAAAATGAAACACCTAAGTTGTTATATGAGGAGCTCACATGCAAAAGCCTATAAACGTGATCTCAGTGAAAAATGATATAATGATATTGACTGAATGCTCTTGGCAGGTATTATATGTTAATCAAATAAATTCACTTCAGATTTGCTTAATCCCAGCCACAGGCCATTCAGAAACGATGCTTTGTTGGCAGAATCCACTAAATGCTGGAATTAAAGGTTTTTGCCAAAAAGCTTGCATGCACTTAGAGGGTTTTGCCGTTTTTCTTACCAAAATCACTAATCAAGCATCATCCAAAAAGCTAATCTTTTTGACATTTGTATTATGATCCCCAAATGACCATTAAAATGTGTAAAAAATAAAACGCAACCTGTACAGTTAAAACAATTTATATTGATTGTATGCCACCAAATAAGAGTTAGGTTAGGTTATCATTGTAAGAGATGTTGAGAGGGCTCACACTGCTTCACATTGTTCAACATTAGGGAGCTGTCTCTTCAGATAGGAGAGAATTACAGATTAGATAGTGACGGAAGGGAAAGTTCATACTGGCTCTTCATCTATTGATCCTGCAGAGGACTGCGGATCTCCAGCTAGCATCAAATCAATAATTATTAACACGCCTTGTGGCAATCTGAAACTCCATGGCATTCTTCTCCAGTTCCATAATTTACCGTGAATGAGTCTGAATTTTTCTACTAAATATGGGCTTTGGACTTTTGTAGCATTTGATATAACGCTAAAGCAAAATAAACTATGTTTTCATTTTTTCAACGAAAGATTTATTAGTAATTATTTCAAGTTAGGTTTCACTACATATGATTTTTTATGCCTTGATTTTTGTTATGGTTTTAGTTAAATAACACTAGGAAATACACAAGGATATAGATGTTGAACCATAAGAGTACAGGAATGTTTCACAGTTTTGTATCACATCAGTAACCACTAACAAAATTATGGATTTCCTCCGCAGAAATACACCCCCACACAAACACAATTTGCATTTATGTTCAGTTTCAATGAGAAATAATGACAGTCAGATGAAAGCGTATGAGTGTAATGGTGCTCTTTCCTGACCAGTTTCTGGTAGAGACCCCTAATGACCGAGACAGGCATATGGAAACCTGATAATAGGTACGATATCTTTCCTGGAATTCAGTCTCAAAAGTTTCAGTCTCTGTGTAATACATACTAAATTGGATTGCATCACTCGCTCAGCATGTCTGAAGTGGCTTATAAGGGCCATTCAGATGTTTTTGCAAAGAACTCTGGGAAACGAAGCAGAAAATGATAGCAGCAGCTGGGGTCAAATAAGAAAAGAAAAACTCAGGATGTTTTAATCCTACTGTCATCCTGTTAAGTCAAGTCTGGTTGGTCTTCGGTGTGACTACAGGACTATTTGTTATCGTATGTCTACCCTTTATTCTCCGGCTTTCCCTTTTGTTTATTGCTGGTTGTTTTATGAAGACACCAACCGTAATGGATTTTGAATGTTTTATGGGACAATCAGATACTTCTATTGGATATTTTGTTAGGAACCGCACCAACTCAAGAATGAAAAGCATATTAGAAGTGTTTCTGGATGTCCAAAACACATAAAACAACATTAATATTGTTTTATCTGTCAGGGCAAACCGGTCAAGGGAAGTCGTGGCTTTTTGAACAGAACAATGCAATAAAGAGCCCATAAGATTTTAAACATTAAATGTAAGACCTTGCAATGTTTATGGCATTTAATTATACGTGTAAAAGTATCAATTGGGTTTCATAAATATATACTTTACTCCTCTTCCATGCTTGCTAAATTAACATCTGTAATAAAATCTATTCAATCTCTCTCTCTCTGTCTGTCTCTCTCTCTCTCTCTCTCTGTCTCTCTCTCTCTAATAATCTGTCCTCCCATTTGCTCTCTGCAGAGATCTTGTTCCCCTGCTGGAAATGAAATAAAAGCAGACATCTGGGCCACAGACGTGATGTTGCTTTCTGTCTTTTTTCCTCTCTCTCTCTCCCTGTCATTACCCATGGGTGCTCTTTCCACCTCTCCATCTCTTTACTCTCGTAGAATCAGTGGTCCTCTCAGCGTTTCTCAATTTACCCATAATTCTCTTTTACTTACCTCTCTGTGCGTCTCTCTCTACTTCTCCTCTTACGTTCTGTGGTCTTTACAAAACTGATTGTTTGGAGAGGTGTGGGAAAATGGAGAGTGGCAGTGAGGTGCGCCGTTTGGTGCGGCAGTGACTCTGTGGTTTGTTCACTTATTAATTCTGTCAGGCAAAGGTTTTTGATAATAGTCTTACAAGAATCTGAACCGGCAATTTGTAAGTGTGTACGTGAACTGCAAAACGAAACAGGAACACCCAACGCTGATGTATAGTGCATGTAGTTAAATCACACAAAAGCATTACAGATTATTGCTGATCGAGACACAAAATGATGTTATTCTGGCAATTTAGCTCTTTTTATTTTGCCCTTTGGCTGAAATATAGATTGTGAATCCATATTGATTCTTCTTTTGTGCATCAATGCAGTGTAAAACAGGAGCCATAATGTAAATGTGAACAATTGTGAACAATACACACACAAACAAAGACCTCACGCATTGCTGATCTTCTGTTGAGATTGCTATACACCTTTGGCAGTCACAGCCCTATGTAAAATGCAACCACATCACATGGGGGGGCTTTTAAATCCAACGGAATGCACGCACGCCATAATGCTTGCAGCATTATGTGCTCTGGCGGGCAAGAGATAGCTTTTGCAAAATTAAATTGGCACAGAATGACCAACAAAATATTCAACATCTTCATCCGCAGCACTGTATGGTCTTACTGTAAGACTGCAGATCAGGGCACATCCTTCAATCTTCCACACAATGGTTTGATTGACAGCTCGAGCGAAGCACACCTGGATGTCTGTGAAGTGGGAATAATCCTGGGTTTCATCGGCTTCATGATGGATGGGAAGAGAAAGAAAGATGACGAGTGAGAGAGTGAATACGAGAGGGGGAGAATTAAAAGAGAGAGTGATGGCTAAAATTGAAGAGAGAAGATACTGGTGGATGTGTGTTTGGAAATTATGAAAACGTTTTTTGGTGAAAAGACAGGAAATGGGGTGGATTAACGAGAATTGAATGAGAAGGAGAAGCTAATGGAGGAGGACAGAAAAGAGGATGGAGATAGATTTGCTTTTTTATAATTGCTGTTGGCTGTCCTTCCAAAATTGTGGAAGCAAATGGTTATTTGGGTAGCATACTAATATACCACCCTTACTATTGCTGCATTTTATGCATATTGTGCACAGTATGCACATTTTCTTTATGTCAAAATACATTTTTAAGAATGTGCATGTGCAAGACGGAATAATGTATCTCACAATGCAATTCCCATAACCTTCTACTGTATATCCAATGTGTGCCATATGAACTAGACTTAATATGAGCCGCATCTTTTCCTTGTCTCATTATTTGACAAAATTGAATGAAATCAACTTTGATTTGCAAAACTGAATGCAAAACCGTTCAATTTGCACACCAACCAAATTTTTATTATGAAGAATAATGCCTGCTGTTTCGCTTACTGTTTATAAAGGGGGCGGTGTGTAGTGTATATACCACAGTATTCTTCCAATAAGCCAGTGTTTTATTCTGAACACAGCCTTGCCATCCTCAGTGGTAATGTTGGCTCTGCTCTCTGCATATTACTCAACTGAACTGCTTTTGTCATTGTGCATCGGTGTGTGTGTGAGTGTCTGCAGTATGTGTGTATATCTTTCTGTTCTTCAAGACTGAATTTGCGCAGGCTGCATTTGAATGGCCGATATACCAACACTGTTTTGACCCTTCTTTAACAATTCTCGTTGGGCCGCCCACAAGTGCGAACTCTCCTCACGGTTTTCCAAATGGAGTTACTCATAGCATTTCACACAGGTTCATTGAGACAGCTAATAAACACCTCTCCTCTGTTTTTCTGTACAAGCACACGATGATGTGATGTACAGTATTGTATTCAGGGTGCTACTGACTTAAGAGAAGAAAATAGAGATGTTTAAACAATAACATTGTGCTAATGAGCACAGTGTCACAACGTTAAGTCCATGTCAGTCACCTCCGAAGAGACAAGTGGGTGTTAATTGTGTAAATCTGGCAACGCGGGGATTCTCATTAGAGTGATGTAGAAACAGTGGAAGAAATCAGACACTAGTGACTCTGTATGCCTTGTGTGTGACTCTCTTACTTTAATGGGAGTTAATTATTTTTCTTGTTTAATTAGGCAGAACTGCCTAACTGTAAGTATAGCAAATTGTCTCTCAGTGATATTCTTATCTCCTACTGTACTTCTATTTTCTGTGAGTCTTTCTGTTCAAGCCACAACAAGGCATAGTAATGCCTTTTTTTAGTTTTTCTCAGTTTGAGGTCAGGGATATCTGTACAGCTATAAAGATGTGAATGTATGCAGCACCTAACATTAACTATTACCTGTCATGTCTTTGCATTTTTACAACCTTAAAGATATAATGTTATGTTTTAATTTATCACTTATACTTTTATGTTGTTCTTGAGGTTTCTGGGACGTAACCTTGTTATTTAGTTTAACATTTAATAGTTTTCCTTTTTTTTCCTTTAAGTATTAACCTAAGTATTTTATCTATTTATTCATTGCTACTGTAGATGAGAGCATGGGGGCGAAAGTAAAATTTTTCTTAATTTGAAAAGATAATGTTTTAGACAGACATATATTTTTGCTGTGGCTAGTAACTCACAAGTGTGGTCTATCAATAGGGATTTGGCGTCGTGACGTCATTACTTGGCGTGGCGGCCATGTTGATTGCCCCCTTTACTGCTACTCGGACTACTGCGCAACATTGAACATTGAAAATAAGGGAAATTTCTCTGGTTACTTGCCCAAAATATGGGAAATTTTCAACATTCATTTGCTATCACTCTGCTGACAGCAAAAATTCGTACTACAAAACTGGTGCATTAACTAAGCGAGTTGAAAGGCTAGGTCGTACGTGACTTTGCTTATAGATTGGCGTGAAATCGTGCTGTCACAACAACCACACTGTTATCTTAAAAAGGCCAACATCACACTAAGGTTGCCTTCAAGTAAGCAAAACGATGCATGGCTGGCCGCCACGTCCCAGAATGCAATGCGGCACCCAATTCCTATACCAGGTGGAATTTTGAACAAATGTAAAACGACTTCAGTATAATTTGACTTAGTAGTGGATTATTCATTTTGACCTTGACAGCAGGGTCGAAAGTAACACACCCCTTAAGAAAATTAACCATGGTTTTATTTTGGTAAAAGTGTAGTAACCGTGGTTTTTTGTTGTATTGATTACTATCAGCAAAAAAAAAAAATGGGTTTACTACACTTAAAATGGTTTAACTGTGGTTTTTAAAAACCATGGTTGTCAAAACCATGATTATTTTGTGGTTACCATGGTTTTACTACAGTAGCCATGTTTTTTTTTAACTGTAGTAAAACCATGGTTAATTTTAGTTAAAGACAGGTGGGTAAAAAGTAACACAACAGAGATTTTTGTGTTACACGTGTTTGTATTAAATATATTTTGTAATTAATCTTTGTAATTACACGTTTTTATTTTAAATTTCAGTTTTATCAAATGTTTCAAAAGCAGCCAACAGTACAAACTTAAATTGTTGTTAACAAAAAAATATTTTTTACAGTTTGAACAGTATAAAAATGAAATTAAATAAAATTAAAATAATATAATTTGTCAACATAATGTAACACCCGACAGAAACTCCTGATATTTTTACCCAATCAACTTTTATTTTTAAAAACTCAGAGAAGTCAAACTTCAGGATGTGTTACTGGGTTCACACCAGATGTGAGCTCTACGATTTGCATGAGCAGATTACATACAAAATCAATGCAAAGACGCAATCAGACGCGTCCTCGTGTGGGGCGATGCGAATGATGCGATATGGGTGGCACGCTTGCCACAAAAACACGCGCTATTCGCCTCAAACGAAAATATTCAACTCGAGCGAAAAATTTGCATGACACAAAGTTAAATCCCGCAACTAATCTAGAACGAGTAATGTGATGCCCCGCGTTTGGTGTGTACGTAGCATTAGAGCACTAAATAACCTATAGATTGATCAGTACTGTAATGCTGCGTTCACATCAACCGCGGTAGAGGCGTCGAGCGCGAGTGATTTCAATGTTAAGTCAATGTCGTGCGTCTCTTTCGCGTGAATGGCGCGAATAGAGCATTGCCGCGGCAAACGCGGCAGTTGAAATACAGTATTTGAACTTCGAGCGGAGTCGCAGAAGCCCCTCCCATGACACAAATTTCCACGTGAATGACTAGACTTTCACGTGCAAATGAAGCGTGCAAACTGTTCCAGTGGCAAACTAGGCACGGTTGACGCAATTTTGATACCTCAAACGTGGCTGGTGTGAACCCACTGTCACACATAAAACGAGAAACACAATGCGTTTTAATAAAAAAATGACTTTTGGAATGAATTTACTTATCATGGTTGAAAACAGCTTTCTGAATCTACACAGGAAAAACGGTGAGTAAATAATGCGCTATTTTTCAGCTCTGTCAAGGGTTGTGTGCTAAAAATGCTGTCATAGTTAGGGATTCAAATGTTATCAGGGCTCGGAGAAAATCGCTTTGTTACTTCCGAGCCACGTTTCGCCCCCGCTCTCCCCTATATTTAAGACGTTGATAAACCTCTTGTTTGAGACGACACCATACTTACTGCAACTTATTGAGATGAGTTAAGTTAGTACCATGACTGCAGGCTACAGTGTGCTGTTGGGTCCAATATACTGTAGTTTGTGGCACCAGGAATCCAATAACAGCCTCTTCGCAAAGCCTGCATTGTGACAAAACGCCCTCCGCAAAGGTCTGACTGAAATGATCAGGGACATAAAAAAAACTCAGCCACAGGTGCTACCCCACAACCAGGCGTTTGACACAACATTTAAAAACAAAAAACAAAAAAAACGTTCCTAATCTTGAAAAATACCCATAGGAAGAAGCTTAACTATGCACATATATTAATATAAATAATTTGTCAGAAGGGTCATTAGTATCATGGGTTGAGGAAAGTTTTGCTTAAGTGGACCTAAATTATTAGAATTTAAATTATAAATGACAATGATAAATATTCAAGTAGACTTTTTCACATACTGTACAACCCTCCAGGTAATAGCACCTGCCGACTGAGCTTGCCATAGTATCAGGTCTAACCTACAGTAAGTGTGTAAATGTGATCCATGAGGAAAGACAATGGTAAGAAAAATGGAGAAATATATTGAACACTCTCTCTCTCTCTCTCTCTCTCTCTCTCTCTCTCTCTCTCTCTCTCTCTCTCTCTCTCTCTCTCTCTCTCTCTCTCTCTCTCTCTCTCTCTCTTAGAGTAATAATGATCGATAGTAATTAAAGCTATTTAAACATTGTGGTACTGCTTCATTTGATTTCATTAGCAGCTCAATAAAAAGTAATTTTGAAGTAGCTTTGTATTTAAAACATTATGAGTTTTAATTTACAGTAACCCATAGAGATCTCTCACTTTGTCCAAAATGTCCAAATAAACTACAGCATCTTTGATATTTTGACAGTGTTTACCAATGCGGTGATGTGCTCTTTTCACGATTGTTACTTCGATCAATAAAGCGTTCTTCACCAAACGCAGAGATTTTGGGCAGTTGGTACTGTATATAATTACACAGACCTATGATTAAATATTTATTTTAAATTCCATAAATATTTTGAATAACTCAAACATTCACATAATTTGTGTGGAGTCTGTATGTGTGCGTGAGTGTAAAGAGAGAGAGAGACAGAGTGTTTAGGGCTAAAGGACGCTGTATGTGTGCAGAATCTAAAATGGTGTCTGAGGTTGGTAATAATTGGTCCCAGGGGAGACCGACACCTTTTCTTTTTGTGCCTGTCCTCCACCCTTTATCGTCCTCTGACTGTAGTGATTTTATGTTGTCTGTTCAAACTAGTGCGCATGCTAGTCTGCTTTGGGATTTCTGCATATGTATGTTTTATCTATGCAGCTGTGTGCGATTAACGGTGCATGCATGGTTGCGTAAACTTGAGTCTCAACAGACAGACAGCGCCTTTTTATTATTCAGCATCCATTACTTTGTCCTCAAAAGATCGAGCGAGGTTTTCACACTCTTGTGTGTGTGTTTAGGTTTTTTAAAAATATTGCATCATGTACTCAGGCTCAATTAATTTTAAACCCGACTTTATTTTCTTTGATCACAAAAGAAGGTAATGTACTGGTTGCCCTTCTCCATTCAACTTTGATGAATGTGGGACTGGAGCGTTAAAAAAATATAGGAAAGCACCATTAAAAAAATATTATACATAGTCTGTGCATCTCTATATTTCATGCTGTCTGACGCAGTATTGTGCATGTAAGGAACAGAAGTTGTCATTCGGTTCAATTAAGTTTTATTTATGAAGCCAAAACGTTCCAAAACGCAGCTTTCTATTAATGAAAACAAGAGAAAACACAGAGGATAACAAAAGTAGCAAAGCACTGCAGCTAAGATTAAACCATACAAGTGAGCAGAGTATTAATGTAATATATTGAAGAAGCATGCAAGGGGAGTCCGCCCAAGTAGCAGTGCTTCGCCTTCTGAAAATATAGTTCCCAGTATGTATACTGTTAAAAGATGGCTGTGTCTATGACCTTGTTATTTGTACACGGTGTGACTATACAAATCACAACATAAACAGGAAAATGTTCACGTTATTTTGTTACTTATTGGAAGCAGCTTGCTAGCTGAAGCCATTTACTTCCAGTCTTTGTGCTAAGCTAAGCTAGCGGGGGCTGCGTCAGACAGAGTTACAGCACGCACGTAGAAAGGTATGTATGGACTAAGTATGTCAGGACCCGTCTGATATCATGTGTTTTATTACATCTAGTCTTTGTGTTCGGGGTCCTGACAGTACCATGTTTTATGTGGGAAATGTGTGGTTTTGGTATTGAATTATTCTGACCACGCATTTCCCGGGTCTCGTCACTTTTTCCCCGATCCATTATTTGTAATGATTTCCAGGTGTATGTAATTTACTTTCTCCCTATTTAAGAGTCCTTGTGTTTGTTGTCCAGTGCGCGTTTGTCTTGTTTCATCCCTGTCGTGTTCCAGAGTCTTGCCTTGTGAGTATTGAGTATTGAGCAGGGGCGGACTGGCCATCTGGCAAACCGGGCAGTTTCCCGGTGGGCCGATGTACTTTTTGGGCCGTTACATCTCATAATTTGTCTGAGCAGCCCAGTTAACGTCTTTTTTTCTAGACAGACCGGCCCACTGACATTTAAGCAGCAGCCCATTGGTTGTTTGTTTTTTTAAACGACATTAAGCTGGCCCAATGACTGACCAGCACAGTCATCATCCTTTCTTTTCCTAGATAGACCGGCCCACTCACATTTAAGCAGCAGCCCATTGGTTTTTTTTTTTAATGACATTAAGCTGGCCCAATCACCGCTTTGGTCTCTGTGCAAGCGAGCGTGCATCGTCGGTCAGTTCAAGTGTCAAAATAGAGAGAGAGAAAAAACGCAATGGAGGCGCACAAAAACTGCGCGACAAAAAGAAGCAGGCTCTTCAGGCAGACGCTGCAAAATGTGTTAAAAAACACAAATATTTTCTGCGGCAGCAGGACCTTCAACTCGCGTCGCTGGTGATGATGATGACGATGATGGTGGCGGTGGTGGCACTGGCAGCACCAGCACGCAAAGTCTCAGTGAGGAGAGGGAGAGAGACGAGGGAGAAGTGAGTGTAGTGACTGCGGTAAGCAGAACTGCTTTCAAAACACAAGTTTAGATGGGTACCCCTTGATAAAACTGAATCAAAAACACAAAATATGGTGATAAAGCTGCAATAAAATAATTGCACTCTTTGCTCTGTGACTACGAGAGTGTATCTGATTAGTAGATTTTTCGTTGATTGTCTGTTTCAAAACGTATAATTCAAGCAAAATCAAACAATCCAGGAGATCTGCTTACAGAAAAAGATATATATTTATTGTATAACAACACACTTGACAGATAATGTTAAAAATCTCTATTACTGTAATAATTACACAAGTTTTCTTCAGTGAATGTAGTGCATACTTTCCTGTAAGTACTGCAAGTAATAATCAGTTTTCAATATTAATGTGTAAGCAGCACTTGTATTTTGTAATAAGTCAGCAATCCAATGGCACATTTTGCCAATTGCATGAAGCTTGTTTTAGGATTCATAAGGGTGGATTATACAGTTTTATTGCATTAATAAATAACACGTTCTAGAAGTGTTTGTTGTGTCAACTCTCACTCTTTTCTTCCTGCTATTAAATGGGTTTAGTGCTTTTATGGAATTGGAGTTGCTATTGCTATACATATTTAAAGGCGTGCAAAGATGGGTGGTATTTGTAATTATACACTGCAAAAAAATTATTTTCAAGAAAAAAAATTCTTAGTATTCTTGTTTTCAGTAAAAATATCTAAACATTCTTAAAATAAATCGGTTTTTCTTGACTAGCAAAATGACCCAAGAAAATAAGTCTAGTTTTTAGACCAAACATTTTAAATTTAAGTGATTTTGTGCATAAAACAAGCAAAAACAAATCTGCCAATGGGGTAAGCACATTTTTCTTGCATTTAGTGTTTAATGCACAAAATCAATTAAATTTGATATTTTTGGTCTAAAAACTAGACTTATTTTCTTGGGTCGTTTTGTTCATCAAGAAAAAGCATCTTAATTTTAGAATTTTTTGACATTTTTACTGAAAACAAGACAAAAATACTAAGAAACATTTTTCTTGAAAATCAATTTTTGCAGTGTATGTAGTGTGGGCCAGTTTGGGCCAAAATGCCAGGGCCGAATTTTTGTCCCAGTCCAGCCCTGGTATTGAGTATATTAGTCTAGTTTGCTATCTGTAGTTTAATGTTGGTTCATGTTTAGTTTTGTGTTAGTTTAGTGTAGTGTGATCCAGTCTTGTTTTACCCCCTCGTGGGTCTTTGTTTTTCCCCTGTTTGTGCAATAAATTGTTATTTTGTAGTCTGTCTGCATTTGGGTTCTTTTCTTGTCAAATCCTCAAAAAGTAATATATATTTTAAAAAATGGTTGTAATTCACTGGATAACACGTCTATCAAAGGCAATATTTGATCAAGATTTTTTAACTTAATTGGCTTTTCTGCTTTTTCAAAACTTGAAATGATTTGTTCACGAATCTGACTGATCCGCATCTCACTGGTTCAATAATCCAGTTAATAAGGCATGTTAACAGCTTACTGTGTTATTTATTAAACTACTGAACTTTTCGAATAAGAGTATGCTGGTGATGTTATGTCAGTTAGTAGTAAAGATGTTTAGCTGTCTGGTCTGTCTACTGTATGTAGTTGCTTTGGAAACAAAAAAACTATATTTACATTTACAAAGCGCAGCTGTCCTTTTTAATTGTATTTGTGTCCTGATGCATGAAGGATTTCCTGTTCCATTCTGGGACTAGAGGCTGTTTGTAAGCTCAATATCATTAAAGGTTCAATTATTATTTGTTTGTATTTAGAGTTATTTGGCTTAGCTGACACTTTAGCGCAGCCTAAAAATGTCACGATTAAAATGATCCTCTAAATGTCAAGGGGCTTTGTCATGGATTTTATTAGGAATATTGACAGCTCTGTGATGCAGTTGTCTATTAACTTTGCAGAACAACAAGTCAAAGACTTCATGTTGACATTCTGGTTGTTTAGGGCCTACAACCTTTTTGCCTCCTTCACATGACGTATTTCCTTGTCCAGTTAACACCAATGAGTTTCTTGAATTCATCTACAGTATAACAGTTGTGATAATTCAGCACAATAACCTTTACACACACAGTCCAAACATCGCTGGTTGAAAATGATTGCACTCAATTTCTTTATTAAACAAATTATAATGAAATTATGGTGTATATTGAGACCTGTGCGATTGAATGCTCTTTCAGCATTTTAAAGGGGACCTATTTCATTGCTTGTATTTGGTATAATGCAATGTGTTTGCATGGTTTATGGTTCAAGAAACACATTATTTTCCACATACCGTACATTTTTGTAGCTCCATATATACTGTCTTCCTGAAATGCACTGATTTTGAAAAAAACTCATTGATCTGAAAAGCTCTGTGTCCCTGATTGGCCAGCTAAACTGTACGTTGCGATTGGCCTGAATACCTCTGACGTCAGCCGGAAATGTGATGCTCCTTACCATGTTTGAAAGATTCACTCACAATGCAATGCTGACAGGAGTTAACTTAAGCCGAAGGTATACTAGGGACGTCCATATTTGCGTGTCGTCTGCATTTTCGTCATCAGGAGGGTCCCCGGGCAGTCCACGTACAACAGCGCATGCACATGAAAATATTGAGACAGGACACTCCACTACAAACAATTTTACAAAGGAAATAGACACTATTGTTTTTTCTTCTTTAATTTTTACTTCTTCCAAGCACAGAAACTGTAGAGCATTTTCGTCACCATAATGTTTGATTCATGTTCTTTGTTTTCTTGTTGTTTGTTCTAAACTGTGTTTGCAATGGTGGATCGGCTACTTTTCTTCACCTGTCCTAAATGTTTTAATGTACTGTAAATGTCAGGGTAGGGTAATCATTTTAATAAGAAATCATTTGTATTGCGTACGTCAACAGGCCCAGGAAGTAAACTGTTGCCTACAATCCGTGTGTTTGTTGTAGTCCAAGAAAAGAGATTTACTTTGGAGACAATAACTCGCGTCATCGATTACTTTGGGGTACATACATTTTGCATATCGTTAACATGTACTAATACACACTTACACACCAAAGGAAATGTAAAATCATGAATCAGAAAATAGGTGCTCTTTAAAGTGCAGAGGTGCCTGGGTCACAGTGGTGGTGCAATGCTTGTACAACAAAAACACCCAGTATCATGTTGTCTGTGGCATCCCCCACGGCCAGGTGCTTAGACCCGACTTATTCCTTTAGTAAACGAAACTCTTTTGCTGTGTTCCAATTCGCCTTGTCATATGATGCTATTTAAGTATATACTTACTTTTTAGTATGAGAAAAATACAGATATTAGTGAATAGACAAAGTGTATGCAAGTACTGGGACAAAGCCTGAGACATTTCAGCATTCTTTTATACATTAGGTCTTATGAAATGTTTACTAAAAAGTTTTTTAATAATTCAGTGATTTAATTAAGTTATTTAATGCAGTGTAACATCACTAAACTCCCTCTCGCAAATGAGTTGTGGGACATTAGAGTACTGTTTACATGGATCTGCACTTCGGATTTTCAACAGAAATAGTAGAAAATCTGTGTTGTTTGGGATATTCATTTAAACACACGTACAATTGGAACTAATTGTAATTTCAAATACTATTTAGGATGGACTGTATGCAAATTAAGGGGTTAAATGCAGACAGCGGGTGGAAATATGGGCACAATTAATCCTTCATGATTCCAACCCTCATTCCTATTATTTGTATGAACAATGTAAGCAATTATTCACACATTTTATATGATTTGATGACATTTCAAGAACATTTATGATATAATTGTCTCTTTATACACCCAGTTATCATATGGCATTGCTTATTAATCAGATAAGTTTTATTACATTGGTATTCCTCTGTAAATACCTAGTACTTTAGGTTATTTCTGCTTCAGCAACAAACCTAGAGGTAATCAAGTGGGCTTGTGCTGTACTCGCTTTGTTTGTTGCTCTATCAGGTTAAAAAAAATCTCTGCTGTCTTTCTCTCTCACTTGCCGGGAGCTGTTTGTACTTCCCCTAGGGTAATAACAGATAAACGTCTCCTTCATACAAACTTGTCGAGAGATTGGGACCTGGCCCCTATCCTACAAGTTCCCCAATAAACCTTGATCAAATTCATGCTCGCTTTTTGGCAATCAAATCGCTAGCCAGGCTTGTGTTAATCGTGTTGACCTTTGGATAATGTCATTGCTATTGAACACTATGAAAAGGTCCCCAAATCAAATCTCGGAAGAATTGAGCAAATAGAAATGAGAGAGAAAAAAAACGATCCAAACGTGCTTTTTTTACTCTGCCGTGCTTTAACTGGCACTGTAATTATGCAGTGTTTTTCAGAAGGTTTTTAATAAAGCTCTTAGCCACGAAAAGCCAAGTTTACAGTTATTTTATGCAAAGCAAACTTTTACTGTGCCTCCAAATGTGACTCATGCACTTTATAGCACTATCCATTTATTAGTACGATTTAACAATTATTCTAGCTTGAAAAGTACATTTGACAATTTTTCTTCTATAAAGAATAAAGCATATTATAGCTATTAGTTCACACCACCCCTTAACTGAGACCAAGTATATGACACAAAATGAGAAAACTGGAATACTTCTTTCTTAATGAACCTGGCTGACATGTGGCGAGCTTGAAGTGTGGACAGCTTTGTGAATTATAATGAGGACATTTTAGTTTTGTTGCATTGCATCATCCCTTTCTACGAAGGCATGTCCTATTTCTGCAAAGCAAAATCATAACGAATACTAGACAAATCTCAACAGGTCTTTCAAATGTGTGAGTGTTGTTTCGTGACTGATACTTAGAAATAGTAAGATGCAATCGTTTGGGGCATGGTTTTGTAGCTCCCTATTCCAAATAAAGTGTTAGGATGCTAATGCACTGAGAATGGAGTTGAAACTAACTTGGAAACTAAACTTCAAGCATGGCACAATTAACACTTGTTAGTGGATAACACTACACCATCTGACTACAAAAAGACATTTGTATTTTATTGGAATTTTAAATAATGCTAAATTTTTTTTTTGTTTAATTAGAAAATATTAAATATAACTAGTTTTAACAAACATGCCTTACTAAAAACTGTACTTGTGTGCATTATGAGTCAAAACAAAGGGCACTGATGTATTTTATGATATGTCAGTGCAACTTGTTTTTAGTTTGGACAGCTCTTACATGTATTTTAGTCTAGAACTAGTCTAATCCCTGTCCGGGAAACCGCCCATACATGTCTAGCATTGGATACCATGCAAATTTGAGTGGGCTCTTAAGTGTAAAATGGGCATATGTTTTGGAATTTTACCCCATCTGCCACAATTCATGTACAGCCACAGCTCAGGATTATCACTGATGAAAAGCCTGGGGATAAGTTCAAGGGGTGCAATCGGCCAATCAGTTTTAGAGTGGCTAGTTACATGACATTTACACCTCAGGAAAATGGCTCAGTCTGAGGGGTCTTGTACAAGGCCATTGTTGTTAAAGCATTGTTGTAGAGTAACTGATACAGTATTATTGACATTCGTTGCAACAGCATTAAAGATGGAAGCTTTTGGTTTAGGTTGTTTGTTCAGCATTTACGTACAGTGTAAAGGCAGTTTCACACGGACAGCTTTTCTCGTGTAGTGGGAGCGTATTGAACAGCATTTAGTGGAAATATGTTTATCTTTAACAGTGCCTGCCATGAAGAGTCGTGTCCGTAAAAGGAACAGGATTTTGGGTGCACGAGAAAGGCGTGTGGACCAACTCCGCTTCACCTCTATAACCCCAAAGTTTTTCCACTTTCCGCACGTCTCTTATTGAAAAAAAACTAAACACTTGCGGTTGCCGCTTACCGTGTGAAACGCCCATAATGCAGCATGAAGTTTAAACAACTTGGTCAATACAACTTACTATTTTAAGTTTTGACTTGTGATATGTTGAAATTAGCCTGCCGTTGTCATACTCAATTCTAGTCAGAATTTGAGTCTGAAACCACTCCGTTGGGCTGTGATTATAGGGCGTGTTTAAACCGAATCAGGACAAAAAATGCTTCTGCACTCAATTGGATAGACCTATAATTAGTCAGAGCAACCTATGTTGAAATGGCGTCTTTTGCAGCCTGACCGAACTGCTAGTTATTGAGCTACAATGGCGCTAACATTATGATTATACTAAGTCTGAGTTAACGAACGTACATTGACACCTACTATGTTTACAACATTTCATTCATATCACAACATTGTGAGTTATTTGCTAAGTCATACAGTCAGACTATCTCTTACAATTCGTAAGTTAGATGAATTTCATTCACGGGCTTCCGAAAAGGAGCTGGCAACGACGTTAGTTATATCCACGTTGTCGTGCATGCCGAGTTGCCTATTTTCATTGTGTTCCATCTTGTTAGAGACTATCGGAGTCAGCTGATAAATTAAACTTTTGCCGAAACCTGAAGGAGGGCCGGCAAAAACATCTTTCCGAACAAATGTATTTAGCGCGTTTCTCTGTTCCTCTTTTAAAATGAATGCGCTGTCGATATGTTCTAGAACAGACTCGAGGGCAGAATCTTCCCATCTCAATTCTCCAACGGCGGCCATCTTTGTTGTAAAAAGATTCAACACAAGCACTCTTTGGTGACGTGGTTGATTACGTTACTGTTGATCATCTGTCCATCATCGTATAAAGCCCTCCCTGACAATTTGATTGGTCCGACAGTTTTTGTTCGAGCACAGTAGCACCACAACGGAGTGATGCCAGACCTAATTTCCCCAAGCCTACAATGTTGTGGGCGGGGCTAAATTCGGCTAGCACCCAGACTAAGTTGACATAACTTATAAACACAAATTGTTTAAATTGTTCAAATTTATTTGTTAAGTTAAAATAACATAAAAATATATGTTGCTTTGATTTACTTAAAGAGCACCTATCTTCCGATTCACGATTTTACATTTCCTTTGGTGTTTAGGTGTGTATTAGTACATGTTAACGATATGCAAAAGGTACAAACCCCAAAGTAAAGGTGTAGACCTGTATGTTTGCTGTGGCTTTTGGTGAACGGCAGACCTGCTGAGATGTGTCTTTGTTTTAAACAGCAGTAGAGAGGAAGTGCCGAGTGTTCTATCGGTTCTGTCGTTAATTAATTCTTGTGTGTGATTAAACTGCCCGATGGAAGATGAATGGATGGATCATCGCTAGTCCCTTAGAAAGGGGGCATAACATATCAGTGTTCCTGCACAAAAGCGTGTAAGAGAAACCGAACAAGCTGCAAACTTAGATAACTCAATAAGCTAATTAACCTGCTAACTCAATCCTATAAAAAGGGTCAATGAGAGCAGCGTAAATTTATTTCTTATTATTTCTCTCTCTCTCTCTCTCTTTCTCTCTCTCTCTTGTGCTACCTGCTGTATCTTTCCATAAAATGAAGGCATATTTTCATTTTTTTTTGTCACTTGTTCTCAATTCTCATTTATTTATTTATTTATGTTCTCTCCTCTCCCACTTACAGTACTTTCTCTCTCACTTCAGTACAGTGAAGTTAAAGTAAGAAGTCAATTATAGTTCTTTGCTATGTGGCGGTCAGGATGAAATGAGCGGTTAATTATGATTAATTGTGTGTAATACAAAGCAGAACGTAGGCAGATGCATTAAAAGCCGAATGAGCGAAAAAGAAAAGAGTATGAGTGGCGCTGAAAATACGTTTTTGCCTGTTTTTGAGGGTGATGATGAAGTGGATTGTCTGTCTCACATTGATTCAACATGATGGAGTGATGAGATGCATGTGAAAGATAAAGAGAGATTTAAAGGAAATTATACATTAGGCGTTTTCATTTAGTTCGTATTATAATGAGTGCCAGCTCTGGAAATCGGCTTGGCAGTGCTTTTTTTCTTTTCACAGACACAGGCCTCAATCTATCACTTTTTCACAGCTCCCCATCCATCCCAGTGAATTTGCAAAAAAAATGTGTCCCCACTCCTGATTTGCATCCAGCATCAGTTTTGCTTACTTACAAAAAAGTTATTTTAAGGTGGATTAGACCTCTTGTTTTCAAAGCAAATATATCACCAGACTATCAAATCACTGATATTGTGATTCAAGTAACATCGAAGCACTTGAATTGATCAAAATGTAAGATATCATGCCAAGTGATAAAGCAAAGTGACACCCGTAGAAAGAGACCATGAGAAACGAATGGCAATAGCAAAGAGTTTAGTAGGAAATTGACAGAGAGATAGAAAGCGAGAAGCAGCGAGCGAAATGAGAGGGAAAGATCATGATGATGGAAGCAGTGAGAATACAAAAACACAGCAGAGGGAACGAGTTCATCTCAAAAGGGGAAGCTGAGCACAAAATCCAGACGCATATAAATTATTTAAAATATCTGTTTCTTTGTGCAGTATAAAGGCTCATCAGATAGGTTATATGGGGTTTAAATTAATTTGAAGGTAGTATTTAACCTCTTTTGACTGTGTTTACAGCATGAGTGCTTGTGTATAGATTTTAGCTGGGTGTAAAAAAGCCTGCGAGGGATATGCATAGTCAGTTTACTGTCTCAAGGTCCATTTTCTTGCGTTTGTCCATATTTTACCCAACTACATTGAAACAACACAGCATTCTTTGTGTCTATTCTTCATAGCATTGTTGTCATGCACAAAAGTTGAATATGCACTGTACTCGTCATAGCATCTGACGACAACTTGTTTATTGTTCCCTTAAAGCTTTCATAAGAACAATGAATGTTCTTACGAATGCTGCGATGCTGCAAAGTACTAGAATCACAATGATGCATTTGCATTTCATATTCAGTACTGATGGTATAAATGGTCTACCTGCATAGGTTTATCATAGCCTCCACTCCACAGTCATAAATGATTAATTGCACTGCACTGTGTGAAATTCTATTTTATCTGGAAAAAACATGCTGTGTCCTACACGGGATGCCGAAGGCCTAATAAAGTTTTCGTGGGACTGACAAATGCACAGCAGGTTGTTCAGATCTTTTTAGTATTGCTCACAGCCCCATCACAACATAATACGGTCCCTCCGAGCAGCACACACATCATTATGATAGACACAGACAAATGCACATGCTGACACACACAGAGACAGACAGACAGAGACACACAGTGAGCGTGCTGGCCCTAATAGAGACAGAGATGAGAGTTTCTTTGACTGACTCAGAGGGGAAATCACACAGCGCTGAATTTATCAACTGTGTAATTGATCTATTGCTCGCTCACACACTCACTGTCTCGCTCTTTTTTATCCCCCCTCTCTCTCTCTCGCTCTCTCTTTCACTCTGTTTGCTGTAATAAACTTGATTTCTGTGTAGGTTTATACAGAGAGAGAAAACTAATTAAAGAGACATTAAAACTTATATAATTCTGCTATTTTCTGTGGCGTGATTTATTCAACTGTTTTCTGTGTATTAAAAAAAAGGTTATAAATCCTGTGGACCATTTGCATCCACTATGTTGATTAACTTCACAGAAATCCTTTAATAATACTAAAAATAGCTTCGTAATTAGATGATCATAATGAATAATAGATTCATTTTTGGTCTTCACTATGGCACACTGAAGATGCACTTTCATGCAAATAAAGTTATTCAATCAAAATTAAATGATACTTTACTGCACTGTGCACTATTCATCCAACCCAGTATCGCGTAATTACGTACCTATAGTCACGTAAATTTGTAAGTCTTTTCCATGACACTGACATGTTTTCCGCCTTTTTGCGTGAACATGTCAGCATTTCTGTTTACGTGTCACTGTCACGTATTTGTTACTCAACAGTTTTTTCTTATTTTCTTACCATTGTTGCTTCGGTTTAGGGTTAGATTTACATAAAATGACATCCTTACCCAAACCCAACTCTAACCCTAACCCTACAGTCACATTAGCTACAAAAGTGAGCGACACCGAGCGACACGCACTCGCTTCACTGCAAAAAAATGACTTTCTTACTTAGTATTTTTGTCTTGTTTTCAGTAGAAATATCTAAAAATTCTTAAATCAAGACGTATTTTCTTGATGAGCAAAATGACCTGAGAAACTAATACTAGTTTTTAGACAAAAAAAATATACAATTTAAGTGAAATTGTCCTTAAAACAAGCAAAATTATCAGCCAATGGGGTGAGAAAAAAATTGTGAAATAAGATTTCTTTTTTCTTAAACACTTAATTCAAGTAAAATTTTCTCACCCCATTGGCAGATATTTTTGCTTGTTTTAAGCACAAATTCACTTAAATTGTATATTTTTTGTCTAAAAACTAGTATTATTTTCTTAGGTCATTTTGCTCATCAAGAAAATACGTCTTGATATTTCTACTAAAAACAAGACAAAAATACTAAGTAAGAAAGTCATTTTTTGCAGTGTTGATGGGTGTTCCTTGGCTAGTATCTAAAAGCGTTACCAAAAGTCACTTTAGAGGTACTGTTAAGTTACAAGAACGATGTTTTTGGATTTAAAAGTATTTATTTCTCGATAAAAGTAACAAAATATATGAGGTAAAATGCCAAACTTATCAGATATTTACAGAAATACCCATTTTCAGCCATCTTGAATTATTTTCTTCGACTCGGCCACAGACCTACGTCAAGCTGCCCCTTCACTCCGATTGGCAGTTGCTTTGTCGCATTGCTCAGCATTTGCATAAAATAGCCTTCTTGTCTATTTTGGCCCCACCTTGCTCGTGCAGCGGCGAGCTCATCGCTTGTCGCTGGCAAACGCCCACTCCCATTGAAAATGAATGGTAGCCTGTCGCTCTGTCTCTTGTAGCTAATGTGACTGGGGGGTAAAGCTTGGCGACAATAGTTTAAACATTAGAAAATATAAAAAATAAATCTGAAAAAATTGTATAAACCAATATTTAAAGTGACACCAAATCTAATCCTAAACCGAAGTGAAAATTGTTTGAAAATAGGAAAAAGCAGTTGAGGAACAAATACGTGACAGTGACACGTAAACAGAAATGCGTGACATGTTCACGCAAAAAGGAGGAAAAACGTTTCAGTGTCACGGAAAAGACTCACAAATTTACGTGACTATAAGTACAAAATTTCGTGATACAGGGTTGATTCATCACATTGTATTGACACTAATATACATCAATCACTACAGTTAACTCCATCTATACTATACTGTACATCACACTGTATCTACACATTATTGTACTCATTAAATAATTAAATCATATTCAAATGAATTATTAAAGACACACTTAATTATTGATATAGAAGGGTTTGATGTTGACCAAAATGAATTTGAACTATGTTTTTATGAAAAGCTGTTTGCTTTATAATATATAGAGAAGAGAGGTCTCCAAACAATCAACTTTCCAATTCATGACTTGATCTATCATGCTGAGCCCTTCTATATTGTAAGACAAGTATGCTACTGTGCTGGCCTAATTTATTTTCACCCGTGGCATTGTAGGATTTTCACATTTGATTTGAAAACACCTAACCAACTGCTGAGTTTAAATCAAACCTGTGTTTCAACCCATGGTTGGGATAAATGCTGGCGTTTTTAGGTTAAATCAACTGGTTTGTCCATATTTGACCCGATCAGGGGTTGAAACAATCCAACATTCTAACCATTCAACCAATTACAGCCATCATCAACAAGAAGACAAGATTTACAGAAGATGCATGTGTCACAATCAAAATTAATAGTGTAATACAAGTGTCTCATCCTGACCCCAATAAGAGCAAGCTGCTCTAATCAGAAAAGTGTAAATTATAGTCAGAGACAAACGTAATTGCATAAAGCTTATAACTTCATTCTTTCTCCCTTGCATTTGGTCTTTTTACTGTAGTTAAATGTTAACATCACCTTATGCTGTCTGGCTCATTTACTTTATTTTTTTGGGACGGAATACATCAGCTATTGCTTTAAATTAATAATCATGTACCCTTTTAGCAGATATTGATCACTGTATAATTTGTGTATATAAAAATGTGTTTATACATCTCTTTCCTAAAAAAAGAGATTTTCACTGCCCGAGAAAACAGAACATGTTCTTGGATTTGTACTTTTACAGATTGCAATACAAGATTCTTTGATTTATGCCTTAATTTAAAAAACAAGCTGTCTTTGATCATGGTATTTTAATAATTCCTTAATGATCTGTTCAAGTTGCTTTTCTGTCAGGATGAGACAAAGGCAGCCACAGAATTTAATTATCACTGTTATCTATAACAGAGATTGTTTTTGATTAAACGCTCATTTTAGACTGAGCAGCTCTAAAAAAGTTTAACTTTCAGGTTTCACTTGACATTTTACCCTAGATTATTACAGCCTGTTACTTTGGTTGCCTGCCTGGATGTTGTCATTGCAAAACCGTTTGACAGGTAAACACAATGTTTAATGAACCTGAATAATTTATCTTGCCAAAACGTAACATCTTGTCGTGCAAACGAAACCTGGCATGAATGTCAAACGTCATCGCAGTGAATATTTCATCATGCAACAATCGTGACTGACTACTGTGCGGACAATATTCATAACGCTGTCACGTTTGCTTTCAAATCATGAATCACGATGTGTGAGAACAGTGGGGAAGCACTGCCAGGGAGTTCAGTAATTATTACTTCATAAAATTATAATAAAACAAAGATGAAATCAGCAGTGGCATAACATATTGTTTGAGGGGGTCATTTTGGTAAGAGAACAAATAATAGTGTGAGTAAAACAACTAAAATTAGGAATATGACAACCTGATCTCACGAGAAATCGTACATATTTTACGAGTTGGCTAATTCGTATCAATTCATACGAAGTTAATTGTACAAAATCGTACGATTCTCATTAAAAAACAACAACGAAACCAAACCTCTAACCCTGCCCCAAGTAACAGGGGTCAAGGCAAATCGTACCAAAACTTACG
Source organism: Paramisgurnus dabryanus (assembly GCF_030506205.2). Taxonomy (NCBI): domain Eukaryota; kingdom Metazoa; phylum Chordata; class Actinopteri; order Cypriniformes; family Cobitidae; genus Paramisgurnus; species Paramisgurnus dabryanus. The sequence continues at coordinate 15,718,019 of NC_133340.1, forward strand.
AATGTGGTCGTATGAATTAATACGAATTAGCCAACTTGTAAAATATGTACAAATTCTCATGAGATAGCGTTGAATATGACTATTTAAAACATGTTTTCCTAGTATGCCCATTCACAAGCAGTTGTACCATAGGTTTTAATGCTGGATTGCCCAAAAACATTGGTTTTCGCTTTTTATATTATTACAGCACCTCTCTTCCCTGTCCGTCTGTAATGAAGTTCCTCTTCCCAAAATGCTTAGTCTACTTTGATTGGTCAAGTTGGATGAGTCTGCTATGACTGGTCAAAGCAAAAATGTAAGAAAAAAAAATTATATTATAAAATTATAAATATATATATTTATACAACAGTTCTTTCTGGTTCTCAAGCTGATTGGCTAAAAGCTATGCGATATTCTACTGATAACAGCACAGTAACCGCTTCACCTTTCGTTTCATTCCGCCACCTACTGGTCATTGATGTTTTCTCTTGATTGACGAGATATCTTGTCAATGGCGGCGAAAGAGTTAAACAGGCTCATCTCTGACTGGAAAAACTGCACGCACACACGGATACACACAGACGAGCTGTTTTTAAACACTCTCCGTGTGTCTCATTAGTTCACTAGCTCGGGAATCAGTCTGTTATCCCAGTCGGAAGTGATTATCCCGTCAAAGATCAGCGCTCTTTGATGTAACTTTAAACTTAAGTGGAGTAATGTCACATCGTGTGGACGATTAACACTTGGAAAAAGAAGTGAAAACAATCATTTTCTCGGAAGCGATCTCTCTCCTCAGAACGCGAAAACACTGTGGAACTGCAGGTAAGCACTGCAGCTTTAAAATTGATAATTAATTTTATCGTGACTATTAAAAACGTTATGAGATATCGCCACTGATATATTTATAAACAGCATGCCAAAAACATCTCTCTGACCCTTATAAAAAACTGTTTTATAGTTCTGACAAGAAGAAAGTCTAATAATAAGCAAGTGCTCGTATCGCGTTAAGAATAAATGGGAAAGCAATAGTAACGTTGTAGAAATATAGTTTTATTAACCTTTACTTCGTTGTTGTTTTCTAGTTTTCGTTTTCAAACGTGTGCCATCGAACTGTTGTATAAAAGCAATATCACTCTCGGAGTCCTACTCAAGCAATATTGCTTAAATATATTTGGGGTCCCATAAGGCTCATCATATTTGGGGGTCCTTGTCATCATATACCCCTCCTCTTAAGCATTTTAATGAGTGCTAACTCCGCTGAAGTATGAGATTCAGCTGTCACTGTAAAAACATTCTGATACGCCCAGCACAATTACATGCAGTTGCGTGTCATCACATCCCAAATGACCCCAAATAGCAGAGGTGTGTTTGACATTTTGCGCACTGGGCAGACCAATCAGTGTGTGGCATTAAATAACCCCGCAAAAGATATAAAATCATATTAGGATCAGTCTGCTCTTCAATTGCTCTAGTGATATTTTAATGTCAGACGCCAATCGATCTGAACAGCGCATGATTTGAAGCACACCTAATGAGCCATAAAAGTATAATTACGATGAACTCTATCACACATATCTTCCAGATTTCTTTGAAACAATTCCACCTTTTTTACGCTTCGTAAGTGTAGTGTGAGTGCAGATCTGAGGGGGAGTGGGAGGAGGACTGTCATACTCGGTACGGTTCGGTAAGGTTAATTATAATGTGAGTGGGCCCTTAAAGTGGGGGATTAATTTGTATGCATTACCAAATTAATCCCTTACTCATTTAGACATAACACCCATTAACTGAAGCATAACTTAACAATATTCAGCTTAGTTAAATGAATGCTCTAAATTAAATTATTGCTACACCTGAATGTTAAAAGAGGATTTTTTTCATTAAATGTAGAAACTTTAAAAGATGTAAACTTCATGTGACTTTTTAAAGAAATGTTAATTTTCCTTATAGTGAAATGCAAAAATAAATTACAAGCACAGTTAACTTTCCACCCAAAGGTACACCCACAAACACCTTCATATCCTGCTGACAAACCCTGGATTAAGTGGAGATCATTATGATTGGAGCATGTAATATAAAATGTCAGTCACAGTCCAAAAATAGTGCACAAAGGCAGCAGACCACATTGAGATATCTGTGAAAAGTGACCTGATTCACCTCAACTCAACCCTTCATCCATTCCCCTAAATAAAGACATTACTGATTCTCTCTCAATTAGTGTTGAGACGCACGAACACACACCATTAGCTGGATTACTTCTTCAAAGCACAGCATAGGCTAGTTGTCTCTCTCTTCCTAACTGTCACCATTCAGTATGTCAAAATATGAGAGGCTTTTCTTTAAGTATCATAATCCCTTTTGGATTTGGATTTTAAAACTTTGCTCTGAGCTCAGTCACAGTCAGGGACAGAAGGTACTCAGGAAAGTCTGAGTAAACTTTGGAAAGTTAAAGTTGGTAGGTGGGGAATAAGCTATTCAGAACAAATTGCAATGTGTTATGAGTAAAAAAATATTCACCTTTATGTTGTTCTAAACCTATATGTGTTTCTGTATTCTGTTGAACATGAAAGCAGATTATGATAGATGATGGTAAGCACTTATCAGTACCCTTTGACTTCCATATAGTAGAAGTCAATGTTTACCGTTAACTTTGCACTTACCATCATTTATCAAAATATCTTCTTTTGTGTTCAACAGATTTAAAGGTCACGTTCTGTCTGATCCCATTTTTTTAAACCCTAGTTAGTGTGTAATGTTGCTATAACATAAATAATACCCGTAAAATGATAAAGCTCAAAGTTCACTGCCAGGTGATATATTTTCTAGGGATGCACCGATACCACTTTTTTGGAATACGAGTACGAGTACTTGCATTTCAGTACTTGCCGATACCGATACTGAGTACTTAATAAAAAACATGATTTAAATTTACAGGTAACAGCTTCAGTCATATAATTTAACAAAAAAACAAGGGACTAGTTTTCCAGTTTGTTGTAAACTCTGCCTCTTGACAACACAAGAGGCATTAACCCCTTACACGCCGCTCAAACATAGACATTTCTCAGACCGTGGTATCGATCCCTGGTATCGGGGGACTTTTAACGAGTACAAGTACTTTAGAAAATGTGGTATCGAGGCCGATACCCGATACCAGTATCCCTAATATTTTCTTTAACAGAATTTGCCTTTCAAAGCACACAGTGTACGGCCGGTTTGGACTACAGCCCTGCATTAAAGTTTTTTGATTAAACTCCGCCCACAGGAATACGTCAGTCGCCAGCTAAGCTAATGGCTGCTATATCGCAACCCACTAAACAAACTAAAACAGAATCAGAACTCGTTACGTATTTCTGAAAGAGGGACTTCATAAAACAAGGAAGACATCAGCCTGTTTTGAGGACAGTGAAAACAGCAGTATACAGATAAGTCAATTTTGTGAAAAATAATGCGTTTTTTACACATGAAACATGAACACCAGGGTTTCCCGCAGCATATTTCAGTTAAGGCGGCCCGCCTAAGCTTGGAAACCCTACCGCCTTAACTAGATTGTCCAAAAAAAAAAAAAAACACATTCGCTGCACAAAAGGCCGTCAAGTGCATCGCAGAGAATAGCGCGTACACGCATCAAACCGCGAGCGGGGACGCGCGCCACACGGCTGAAATGAGAAAGACGTGGTCCGGCCCGTCACTGTCTGGAGGATAAAGCCAGTTGATAAAACATCTCGGAGAATAGCGCAGATGCGCTACACACCGCGAGCGTGCACACGCACCCCACGGCCGAAATAAGAAAGACGTGGTCCTTCATGTCTGGAGGATAGCCAGTTGATAAAACACGTGTCCGTGAGAACTTTAGTGGACTTATGTTTTGGGGTTATTTAAGCCTGCTATTGTATTCGTCTATAGTTCTTGCAAATTTAAAGTAAGTTACCTGGTGATTTTGTTGTTTGAGCAACCTGCTAAGGTTTTAAGTGCCTGTTGATTAAATAAAATTGTTGAGCGCTTTTGCTCACTTTATTTATGTGCATTATTTACATGCTACAGTTACACTCCTTAAAGATAATGTAATTAATAGTGGGAAATAATCCGTTTTTACAATTTTTGCGCTATCTATCATCGTTCGCCAGACGTTCTATAACATCTGCTTTAGTTTGTGTTTATTAACCCTTTCGTTTCACTTCATCACACAGCTATTCCTGTTAGAGGTAAAACATTTAATTCATTAATAATCTAGTATGTGTTCATTTTTTGTCATAGTTTCTTCAAAATGAAGTTTTATTTGAGTGTTTTAAAAAGAAATATTTTATTTATTTATTTTATTAAAATATTTTAATTTTCATCATGACGCATATGCCCCACCCATTTGATTGCCATGCCCTTGGCCCCGCCCACCCGCACAACCCTACCACCTTAACTAACAAATTTTCTGTGGGAAACCCTGAGCACGTTATATTGCGCACTGTAAACACAATCAAAGCTTCAAAAACAAAAAAGAATGGGAGCTTTAAAACAACATGAGGGTGAGTAAATGATTATTTTGGGTGAACTATCCCTTTAAAGGAACAGTATGTAGAAATTTATATCAATTAATCTTAAAATGGCCCTGATATTTTACTAGACATTAAGAAATAATTTTTATTTCAAACACTTATATCACTGACAACAGAGGTCCGGCCAGGATATTGTCATTTAAAAAGTGGAGTTGTAGCCCTCGACTGATCTTTATGTTGTTATGTTGTGTATTGGCCACCAGTTGTGTGATTGCAGTACCAGTTTTAGCCACAAGTTCTGTGATTGCAGTACCAGTTTTGGCCACAATCCTACATACTGTTTCTTTAAACATCATACAAACTGTTATGAATTACATTATAATACACATTATGGTGGATTCCTAGAGCTTTTAACCCTTATGCATTGTTCAGATTCACTACCCTTTCATGTTGTTAGTGGCCAAAAAAGGCTAAATTAAACTACTGTAAAAATGCATCAGATTATTTTTTTTTTCCATAAATCTGTTAATCAACCTCAATATTGATCTACTTGAAGCCAATGTTTTTACTAATCTTTGACATTCCCAAGACTGAAGGTTAAAACATCCGTGTCATTTTGTGTGTTTTTCCCAAAGCAATGACACCACTTATAAACTTGGCAATTACATAGTTATTACATAGTTTTTGTTAACATTTGGTAGTTTTAAACAGTATGGTTGATTAACAAATTATAAAAAATCATCTGATACATTTTACAGCAGTTAAATTTAGTGGCCTTTTTTTGGCCATTAACATCACGAAAGGGTAGTTAATTTGCCCACGGTGGATTGTTTAGTTTTTCAAGCATTTTCTAAAAATATGTGTGAATATAAAAGTTGTCACCAAAAATCATTCCATTTGCTGAAACACAGAGAAAGTTGTGGCCAAATTAAAACCAAAAATGGCCCCAACCTTAAGGGTTAAACTGCTTAAAATCTCACAATCACTTAGCAAAAAGAGAAGCAATGGATGAAAAAAGTGATGAATTTTTCAGCTGCACTGCCAAAAAGTACAAAATCAACTTTCCGATTCTATTATATTTATAATATGATAAATGTATTCAATTCAGCCTTATTTCTAGTGCTTTTCACATTTTTTTCTGTATTCCATATGTCAAGAGTTTATAGGCAGGAATACCGAAACATATGAAATATATAGAATACTGTTTTATTGCAAGGTTATGTCAGTGATAATAATTGTAAAATAATTGTATAGGTTTTGAAATCAGACCCTATACTATGCTGCAAAAATATAATTCCAGAAGCATTTTCAGTCATTTTAAGTGTCTCAAACAAAGGCACACTGGTGATAGTTCATGGTCTATTCCCTAAAGCATCAAACTTTGATGTAGCACCATAGAGCAACACCATCCTATTAGGCCTTACCAACAACATGAAACCATTAGACACCCAGAGGCTTTTCAACATCTGGAGATCTTTTGCACATCCATATAAACATTTTGCTTTTGTTTCTTGTAGTAAACATTTGATGTGCCTCTCTCTTTACCAGCTGCTATCCAACTTCAATCACATTTATTATTTCAACTCATTAATTTAGTCTGTATTCTTTTTTTAATAATTTGTCTTTGTTTGTTTTCACTCATGTCTGACCTCAGGCTTTAAGTCGTTGCATGTTTTCACTTCAAACGTAAACTCAATGGCTTCTTCAAAAGGAACTCATAGTTAAGTCAAATGCACTAGACTAAAGCTTGCTGACCTTTGATGTGTTATGTCTGGGACAAATAGTCCCAAATCTTGAGGAATGGGCCCATCGCTACTACTACCGTGCATGTGGTGGATTTCAGATTTGTGGCTCAAAATCTTGCCAACCTTTCGCCAGGCATGTGCATTGTCCCGATTAGCAAGACAGCATCAATAAGCAAATTGTGCATCAAAGATGGAGGTTTTTTTCTGTCACACGAGCCAACACAACAAAAACTGTGATGCATAGGGCATCATCCTTCAGTCATGTGATGTTCGCTTGGCATAGAATAATCCAGAAATGTAATGTAACAAATGCATAATGTGGACAGTTAATTATTGGATTTATATAAAGTTCTCCTTAAAGGAGTTGCTATGATTTGGTACTTTAAGGGTTGTTAAACAGTAATGAGAAAAAATGCTTTCTTGGCCCCATTAAAATTCACAGAGGACTTTGTGATTAATGTGTGGGGCTGGGAAGTGTGAAAGTGATATTGCACAGTGTCTGTATGCTGGTTTAGCAGACATGCCTTCACATGGTCTAGAGCATCTTGTATTTTGAGCTGGAACCTGGGCATCATGCATTTTAAACATGATGAATTTTATTTTGGTACGGACTCATGGCCAAATTAACATAGTTTAAAGCCTGGGTTTTGGATCTGTTGATTAATTTGTGGATCATGCATGATGTGACAGAATATTCATATATTTAATACGAGTTATGGGTTTCATTTTCCCAAATGTTACGCATTACATAAACAAAACAAAATTGCAGCTGTATGGTAGTATATCAGGACTGTTTGCGATTTCACTAGCACGGATGGGAGACCCTGATAAAGAGATAGATTGGGCCTAGAGCCGGGAGAAAACATTGTCACTGTCGCTTTCTGTGACTGATAACAACCATTCAGCAGAACAACAGATATAAATTCCAGTCCTGGGTCGCCACTCATTACAATAAACAAACAAACCAAATGTTATTTCAAAAAGCTGTTTCATGTGGTGGGACTTAACTGGCCATTGTAAAATGTGGTCGGTGGATAACAAGTCCACACCATCTGAACTGTATTGTAAATTAGACTAAAAGAGCACCAATGGTCCGATTCACGATTTTACATTTCCTTTGGTGTGTAAGTGTGTATTAGTACATGTTAACCATATGTAAAAGGTACAAACCCCAAAGTAAATGATGACGCGAGTTATTGTCTCCAACGTAAATCTATTTTCTTTTACTACAACAAACACACGGATTGTAGGCAACAGATTACTTCCTTGGATTTTTAATGTAGACAAGACCGACATTATCATAATTCCTCCTCGCAACCGAATCTTTCAAACATGGTAAGGAGCGTCACATTTATAGTTGATGTGTCAGAGGTATTCAAACCAATCACAACGTACAGATTAGCTGGCCAATCAGGGACACAAAGCTACAAAAATGTACGTTATGTGGAAAATAATTTGTTTTTAAACAACAAACCACGTGAACACACTGTATTATACCAAATAAAAAAATAACGTTGTTTTTAGCAATGAATTAGTGGCTCTTCAATTAGTGTTGAGACACACAAACACACACCATTAGCTGGATTACTTCCTCAAAGCACAGCAAAGGCTAGTTGTCTCTCTCTTCCTAACTGTGACCATTCAGTATGTCAGAATATGAGAGGGTTCCTCTAAGTATCTTATCCCTTTTATGACACTTTGCTCTGAGCTCAGTCACAGTCAGGGACAGAAGGTACTCAGGAAAGTCTGAGTAAACTTTGGAAAGTTAAAGTTGGTAGGTGGGGAACAAGCTATTCAGAACACACACACAAAATTTTTTTGCAATGTGTTGTGTGCAAAAAAATACTCACCTTTATGTTGTTCTAAACCTGCATGAGTTTCTTTATTCTGTTGAACATGAAAGAAGATATTTTGATAGATGATGGTTATCACTTATCAGTACCCTTTGAATTCCATAATATTTATTTCTCCTACAATATAAGTCAATGTTTGCGTCAACTTTACACTACCATCATTTATCAAAATATCTTCTTTTTTGTTCAACAGATTTAAAAGAACAGTAAATGATTATTTTTGGATGAACTATCCCTTTAAACATCATACAAACTTTTATGATAAATTACAGTATATTTCCCATTATGATGGATTTCTAGAACTTGTGCATTGTTCAAATTCACCACCCTTTCATGTTGTTAGTGGCCAAAAATGGCCACTAAATTAAACTGCTTTAAAAATGTATCAGATTTATTTTTATAACATATACAGAGGTTTTGTCCCATGCCAAATTCCAAGACTTTAACAAATAATTTGCACATTTTCTGTTTAGCATTGCAATGCCTGGTGCTGCAGGTTGTTTGTTTTGATTATGAAGGACCCGTTGTTGTTCATCTAATTATTAGGTTGGTTGTTCTAGATCTTTAAATCGCAAGATACTTTATACAACTTTTCCAACTTGGCAGACATTTTTACTGAATACTCAATAAAGACATAAAAACATTATATCTATCACTGTTTAAAGTGGTCTTGTTATGTCCTTATTCTGCTAAAATTATGTTCATGCTTTATTGTTTAAAGCGACACCATGTAATTTTTCAACCTTCATAATAAATTTTCAAGACCCTTGTGATAGTACATCGACTTTAAATAGGTTGAATGACATGTCTACCATAGCCTGACGGGGTCTGTATCGCTTTTACTCATACTTAAAAACTTAGGGTTTCGGGTAGTAACCAGAGCACAAAAAAAACTACAAAATTTGACTGCTTTACGGCATACTGTACTTCACTTCCTCCACTTCCTCAACATATTTTTTTTTTTTTGACGTGAATTTTGCTAGAGGCTACTTAACGAGTGTAGAGAACATCTTCTATGTGACTCTGTGGCACTGTGTTAGTGTCATGGACCTATGACATGGGCGACCTGGGTTTGATTCCGCTTTAAGGCAATTTTTTATATAAACTCACGATCTTGATTCATACATAAATGCGATCTTCTTTATAAATGACGGCGATTATCTTGCATATAGTTCCCTGTATTCAGATGCTGCATTCACGTGTTCATGTATTTACCTTTCTTTTACTGTCTATGGTATTTACATTACAATCCAGCTGCTATAGCAGTCAAACTTGCTCAAACTCACACAGTGTAAAACCAAACCCTATTCATTCACCAATCAGATCCGAGCGTTTCTCTCTTCCTCATTTGTTGCGTTCCGCTGTCACTCGCGTGACGTATTACAAAAGGCAGACCTAAACACGTCGGTTTACTTGGATTTGAAGCGACAATTTTCACACAAAAGAGAGGAAAAACGAGCAACATTGCGGAAAATCCTGGTGGCGAGGGAGAGAGGGACGATGCAACAATATTTGTTTCGAAAAGGCAAGGAAATACTTCTGATCGTTTCTCAAATATGCAAAGGTCAAATATGCAGGCTGCATACGTCATTTACGATTAACTAAGTATAATAGTCAACTTTATAATTGTTAATATTCTGAAATAAGACAGTATTGATGACGTATGCAGCTTAAAAATACGACATCCGGAGGCTGCAACCTTCAGACTGAGAAATGGCTTCTGCCACGAGTTCTTCATCAGAAAGTTGTAACATGACTGCGTTTCTCCCTGATGCCTCAAAATGTTGATCGTTTAGCGTTTAGTTTGTAAAAGTTTAGTTTTTAGTTAAGTTTTAAGGTTGGCCAGTTCTTTTCCTTTGCGACAGTGCTGCGGCACTTGTGGCCTCTAGGGGCGCTAGGCTTGAAAAATACATGTCTAGCGCCCCCTAGTGGCCAAAAAGTTCCGAGGTGTGCCTTTAAAGAAATTGATATTGACATTGTTGCCTAAGTTCATCTGTCTTATGCTGCAAACACACCACAAGCAAATGTAACTATTTGCGTGAGTAGCCTACATTGCATACAAAATCAAGGCAAAGATACAAATAGAGGCAAATTGGTGCCGGGCGATACGAATGACGCAATTTAGGAGGCAGGATTGCCGCACACATATGCACTATTTGCCTCGATTCCGTGCAAATTGAAAATATTCAACTCAAGCGGAAAATTAGCACGACTTAAATGAATGCAATGCTTCATGCTTGGTATGTATGCAGCATTATGTAGGATCATGAGAATTTAAAATTGGGGTGAGAAGGCCTCTTTTTAACATGCTAACAACATTTTACCCAGCAGTTACCCCTTGGGTGAAAATACTTAAGGGATTTTGTAATATTTGAATATGGAAGAAGCACACTGCAGTTCTAATAAACCATTATAAAAAAATGTCTCTCACTTTGGAGTAGACTTTAAGCTTTGTGACTTTGCACACCTTTTAATAATTAAACCACATCATTACATACAAAAAAGTTGAACATGTAAGAAGATGTAATAAGACACCTTTAAAGCCTTCAAACAACAATGTATAGGATCAGAACTACCATATGAGTATTGTGTACTGTTTTCAAAGTACTACAAGGCAAAATGTTGTAATAACAGATATTTTGACCTTTTCCAATAGTGCATTTAATTTCATAATATATAGTTTTATAATATTTTCAATGTGTAACTTTACATTAATGCAGCTTAAAGTGCATTAAATGTCCTATTGATCCATTCATGTTATCTGGCCTTTGCAAGCATTATGGCACCATGTGCTACCACCACGGGAACGCTGCAAATCTAGATAATAAACCATGAGTAGATAACAAGAAATACCTGTAGCTCAGGCACTTTGGGTGAAACAAAATCATGCAAATAAAAAGCATCACACTCAAATCATTATTCACAATAATGATGTGCTCTGTCCCGATTGTCCTACTGTGAAACCAGGTCTCATTAAGCAGACATCTATTTATAATTTTTCTTTTGTATACAACACACATAACCAAGCATATCATTTACATTGTCAACATGGGTGCAGAACTGTTTTAAAAATGGGTGGGATTAAGGCATCAACAGCACATATGTTTTCAATAGTCATTACGTAAGCATTAAAGGGGGGCACCTCTCCCACAATGTGCAAAAAAAAGTACAAAACTGTATCTTTTCTATACATATTAGATGTGGTGTCATTAACCATTTAAAACCATTTAAAAATAAAGATTGTGAATAATAAAGCCCCTGTATGGATTATTAGGCCATAGGGTGATCGCTACAGAAATAGACACATATTTTCAATGGGTCAAAAAGGGCCGAAACCAACCTGATGGGGTGTAATTTAACCTATGCTAGATTGTTTCAACCTAGGTTGTTTTGAGTTTAACTGTGTTTGGATTCATTGCCTCTCCTGCCTTCATCAACATTACAAAATACCCATAAATGTACAAAATGTACCTTTGAGGGAACCACACCAGTGAACCAGTGTACTTTTTTCCTGACAGTGCTTCCACCACAACATTTTGTTCGTAGCCTCCAGTGTACTGTATTTGTTTGCTTTGTATTTCAGTGCTCATGCAGACCTCACTGACTGAACCATTGGCAAAAATAATATTTCACAGTAAAACGCAAACACATATTAAGCTGATTAGATATTGAGTTAAGTACATATTAATTGAATGAAGTGGGAATGTACTCTGGGCCGATGTCCAAAATCTGATTCATTTGTCTCTAACTGTCTTTGGTTAGGGAAGTGTCATGGCACCTGGGTGATCGGCAGTGTATGTGTGTCTGTTTGTTTACCTTTGGTGTTGGTTCCTCACGTGTGCACTCGCTCCTCCCATTCGTTTCTCTGATTGTTTCCCAGACGTGTCCTATTCCTTTTGGTCTTTTTATAGTCTTGCGTTTTGTCCTTTGTCACGCGCTCATTGTTCTCGGTTGGTTACTGTCTCGCTCCCTGTCCAGGTAGAGCCGTCCGCTGTAATTTATCTCACCATCTCTGCCCAGATAGCAGTCAGTTCTGGCCCGATTCTGGCTTTTTTCCGCCAGTGTCGGCTGAAAGCCGGACAGATTTTTAGTGTATGCGCCAGAACTGGCCCAGATGAGGAAATAGTATACCAGTAGTAAACACTATTTATAGCTGTTGGCCCGAGTGTAAGCATACTCAGCTGAAGTCCGGGTCTACTAAAGTAGTGTCTCTGTGTAATCGGGCCGAATCTGGCATTGTGTAGTCGGACCAACTACATTGCATTGTGCCTGGACCGATTATGGTTTGATATGATACTGCCAAGATGTGTATGATGTCAGAAATTCAGTATGTGGCCCGATGCCAGTGCAACTGACACATGCCGGTTGTAACGCTGTTTGGCGGCAATTTAAAAATGTTTATGCTTCAGACGGACAGTATACAGTACACGGCCCGATTCCGTGATGTGGCAATCAGCCCTCTAGCTGTTGAACGGCAACATCATGACTGCTGTTATGATTTGAATCAAGCAGAGCACAAAGCTGAGCTCCTGTTCAACAAAGACACCATCATCAATAACTGGTAAGTCACTGATTTAGTTTTTATATGTTAAAAATGCATGATAACAATGAAAAGGAATTGTTTGCTACATATTCAAAACCGTGAATTTTCCTGCACATTTAGCCAGCTATCACGTCAGCTTAAATATTGTTGTTAGTAAGCTGAATCCATTTAGAAAGATGTAAATAACCAGTCCTCGTCCTCGTGCAGGTTAACAGGTTTTTAATAATCAAGCAGAGAATTCAGACACACGTTCATGTCTTCACACACAACCTTATTTGAGCTAAAGTAGTTAAGAAGTTAAAGAGCACCCTGCTGAAAAATCCAGCATCTGGTTTGGTGATGGTGCTGGTTTGAGGCTGTTTTAGCTGGTGTTCACTAGCAAACCAGCACCAAAACACAACATATGCTGGTCTTGCTGGTATGCTGTTTTTTTTCAGCAGGGCACATATTTTCAGATTCACGAATTTACACACCCTTTGATGTGTAAGTGTTAGAGACATGTGAATGATGTGCAAATGTACAAAACCCTACACTGTAAAAAATTATCTGTAATTATGCAGCTGGTTGCCAGTAACTTACTGTAGAAGTTAAAGACTGAAAATGTTTCATGTTCATTTAACTTGAACAAACTGTTGCCAGTAAATAACATAAATGTAAAATCTACAGTAAGTTACTGGCAGCTAGTTGACAGTAATACCCAGTAATACTGTAATTTCTAGAGAATTTTTTTACAGTGTAAGTAAACAATGACGCCAGTTATCTTCTTCAACTTAAATCTCTTTTCTTGGACTTCAACAAACACACAACAGTTTACTTCTATGGATTGCACACAACTTTTCTTAAATTAGCACACAAAAAAATAGCATGCATCACCTCTTTGATATAAGCAATAAACTACTGTATGATCTGTGTCCTGTATGAAACTATGACCAACTATTAAGACTATAAATCTGTTTCAGGTTAACTGGTTGGGGCTTATTGGCGGGACAGATGTACGAGACTGCACATGGCATTGAAGAGGGCGACTGACAACTCCCTGGCTTAAAACCTCAACTGGATGGAAAAGACTTTATTTGCCACCCTCCAACTCAGAGAGGTAGTGATTGGTAAAAATATCTGTTAATTATTTGTTAATAAAAATTAGACATTTCTTTTTAATATGCTCATTAAATGTTAAAGATTTCACAATGACAATATGGATTAATTATTTTAAAGATGCAGTTCGGAGAAGGTCCCTTACAGTTGTGGAGGGGACAATGAAGAGGTGGCTCGATCGAGAGGGTGGGTGCAAGAGACAACTTTAGCAAAAGAAAAGCAGTTAGTGTTAGCGCCTGTGTTTGAATCTGCAAAGGAGAATGTTTTGTTCTGTAAAAAGAGTGGTGGTGTTTTGGTTAAATGTGTTTAACTTGTTTTAATTACTTGGTTTGTGTGTGAGAGGTGTGTGTGCGGGTGGGTTGGTATATGTGGTTTATGGGGAATAGTGTTTAATGACATGTTTAATATGCTATAACATGCTTTACAGGGACACAATACTAAGTGATACTTTTTCATAGATTAAAGACTTCCAACAGATTTTTGTTATGGTTGGGCTTAGGGACTGGGGTAAGTTAAGGCAAAAGAATATACAGTTTGTACAGTATAAAATGCATTGTGTCTATGATATTGTCCCGGTAAACCACATATGCCAACGTGTGTGTGTGGTGTGTGTGTGAGAGAGAATTTTTTTCTTTAAATGTTAATTAATTTGTTTTACATGTTGTCTCGCTGTAATTGCTTAAGGGGATAGTTCACCCCAAAATCGTTCTAAACCAACAAGTTCTTAGATTGTCTTTAGAACATATTTTTAGATATTTTTGATGAAAACTGGGAGGCTTCTGTCCGTCCCATTGATTTCAGTTAGTTTTACAATCCGTTTCACAGAAAAGAATGAAAGACATTGCCAAAAAGTTCAGTGTTCCATCAGTATTTCAATGAAATTTTTTTTCAACAGTTTGTTCTTCTCCTTGGTCGTTCAAAGCCTGTTAACGACCAGAGTACGGCGCATCATGCTGACGTCACCTGCTGCTGAAGTCACCTGCTGACGTAGTTGCCAGCGTACAGACAGAATAGGTTGCCAAGTAATTTGTACATTTATTTGGGCTGTTTAAGTGTTGTTACAATGTTTCCATTATGCTTTAAAAAAAGAGCATAGAAAAAAAACATTGGTAACCACATCAGCAAGTGACGTGAGCTGCAGGTGATGTCAGCAGCATCGCCGTGGTCTGGTCTTGAATACACTTTCAACAACTAAGGAGGAGAACAACTTGTTGAAATCGTTCGTTTTAATTTCTTTGTGCACAAAGTGTTCTTGTCACTTCATAATATTATTATTAAACTACTAATGGAACATGGACCTTTTTGGCGATGTCTTTCATTCTTTTCTGGGAAACGGATTGTGAGACTAACTTAAGTCAATGGGACAGACAAAAGCCTCCCGGTTTTCATAAAAAAAATCTAAAAATGTATTCTGAAGACAATCGGAGCACTTGGTTGTTTAGAACGACACAGGGGTAAGTGGTTTATGAGAAAATGATATTTTTAAGGGTGAACTATCCCTTTAAATTGTTTATAAAGTGGGTTATGTGCTTGTAAAATGTGTTGTGTAAGAGATATATGTCTGTTTGTATTTGTTGGGTTTTTGTAAAGTGTACTGAATTTGTTCAGAATTAATATGTTCAAAATTACAATGTATTTGGTTAATTGTTGGTACATGTTAAAACATGTTCATATTTATGTATTTGTTAACTGTTAATTCACATTAATGTGATGTGTGTATTTTTTTTTAATTAAAGGCTCTTAATCTTCTTAAATGGGTGTATTTTTCTTGAAAAATAAAAAATATACAATATTTACCAGTTTCTGGGCCACATCTGGCCCAGGGACCATGCAGATGTTGTCGGCCATATAAAACAAAGGGTCTGGGCCAGACCTGGGCCAAATAAGCAATTTAAGTCACTTTACAGTGTGCTAGCCAGACCTGGGCCAAATAAGCAATTTAAGTCACTTTACAGTGTGCTAGCCAGACCTGGGCCAAATAAACAATTTAGGTCACTTTACAGTGTGCTGGCCAAATCTGGGCCAAGTCAGTATGTAAGATCTATTTTACTGGGTGTGGGCCACAACTGGCCCAGATTTAATAGTTTGATCCAATTTTTAGTGTGTGGACCAGTTCTGGGCCGGGGACCCAGCCAGAACTGGGCCAGAACTCAAGCAAATATGTGGCCCAGTGGTGGGCCAGGCAGATTTTGCTATCTGGGTGCTCTCGCCCCAGGTTCAATCGCCGACATCCGGACTCTTGTCTCTGTCCAGGATTCTCGATCCTGTGTGTTTTGTCAGTGGATTACTGTCTAGTTTCCTGAGTTTTCGCGCAGTTGGTTGCTTCGTCTTCAAGCGTATACCAGCTGTCTTCGGCTTCCTATTGTGTGACGTCATCGGAAGTGGGTGGACCTCCTCGTCACTTTTGGACTTCTTCGGCGGTGCAGTGTGAGAGACTCTTTCCCCTGTGGATTGTGGACTAGTGTGGATTTATATTTTCTGTCTATCTGAAATCAGTCGGGTGCTTCGTCTTCAAGCGTATCCCTACAGTATCAGTGTTATTTTCATTTAATAAACTTTTTTGATCCCGCATTTGAGACTCTGATTCCTGAACTTTATTGACATTTCCTGACAAATGAGCGCGTCAGATATGGAGTCTGCGGGCGCGGAGGCTTTGGACCCTGTACAGACCGCACTTAACCAGCAGGGGGCAGTCATCGATCGGCATTCCTCTCTCCTGAATGCAGCCTCCAGAGATTTCCGCCTTCTCTCCGATCGGCTCACGGAGCTAAACAACCGTTTAGATCAGATCAGCCCACCGGTCGGAGAATCTCATCTTCCCGTTCCCGCTGTTACACCATCCAGCACAGATCGCGAGCCACACGCGGCCACACCGCCTACGTATGACGGCGACCCTAACACCTGCCGGGCCTTCCTTCAGCAGTGCTCCCTGGTCTTCGCTCTCCAGCCCCGGAGGTTTGCAGCGTCTGTTTCCAGAGTGGCGTTTGTTCTCACGCTGCTCACGGGGAGGGCGAGAGACTGGGGAATGGCTGTTTGGGAGGTCCAGGCCCCGTGCACGGCTTCGTTCGAGGCCCTCAAGGACGAAATGCTGAGACTTTTCGATCGATCTCTACAAGGTGACATGGCAGCAGCTGAATTAGTGCGATTATTACAACGAGATTCTTCCGTCACTGACTACGCTATCACCTTTAAGACCTTGGCTGTCACTTGTGGATGGAATGATGCTGCTCTCCGAGCTCAGTTCCTTGAGGGTCTCAACCCGCACATCCAGGATGAAGTCGCTGCACGGGACCCACCTACGTCATTGGAGGCTGCGATTGACATGGCATTACGCATAGAGACTCGTCAGCGTCAACGAGACCTTCGCCAGTCATTTCGTCGCTTTACTGTGGCATCTGAGTCTTCGGTTTCACCTGTTACACCTGTTTCACCGTCTGAGCTTGAGGAACCCATGCAATTGGGTAGGCTCCGCCTTACCGGCAGCGAACGACAACGTCGCTTGAATAATGGATTGTGCCTCTACTGCGGTAAGGCGGGGCATTTAGTCGCTGCGTGTCCAGTAAAAGGGGGTGCCCGCCGATAAACCCGGGAGTATCGGTGGGCGTTTCATCCTTTGATTCTCCCGTAAACCGCACCTTATTGCCTGTAATTTTGAAATATAACCACTCTGATTTTAATTCACAGGCATTGCTGGATTCTGGTGCGGAGGCAAGTTTCTTGGATGCCAGGTTGGCTGAATCTTGGGGTATTCCTGCTATCCCTTTAACCTCTTCTCTCTCTGCCTGGACGTTAAAGGGTCAGCATATGGCAGTAATCACCCATCGCACTCCCCCTGTAGGTCTGTATGTTTCTGGCAATCATCGTGAGGACATTGAATTCTATCTGTTACAGTCATGTAATTCTCCCATTATTTTGGGGCATGACTGGTTAACTAAACATAATCCTCACGTTGATTGGCAGAACAATATTGTCTTGTCTTGGAAGTCTTCGTGTCATGTTTCGTGTCTTGGTCCTGCTCCTTCTGCTTCTGTTTGTTCTACTTTTCAGATTCCTGCTGCCGATCTCTCGGGGGTCCCGGCGGAGTATTCAGATCTGCACCAGGTGTTCAGCAAGGCTCGGGCCACCTCTTTACCTCCTCACCGGTCGTACGATTGTTCTATCGATCTCCTCCCAGGTACTTTTCCGCCTAAGGGTCGTGTTTTTTCCCTTTCTAAACCTGAAAGAGAGGCTATGGATAAGTACATTAATGAAGCGCTTAATGCCGGTCTCATTCGCCGCTCCTCGTCTCCAGCCGGTGCTGGATTTTTCTTTGTTAAAAAGAAAGACGGTTCTCTTCGCCCGTGCATTGATTATAGAGGGCTTAATGACATTACTGTTAAGAACAAGTACCCCTTGCCTTTAATGTCATCAGCTTTTGAATTACTTCAGGGAGCACGCGTGTTTACCAAATTAGATTTGCGTAATGCTTATCATTTGGTACGTATTAAGGAGGGCGATGAGTGGAAGACAGCTTTCAATACACCATCAGGACACTGGGAATACTGCGTTTTACCATTTGGTCTTTGTAACGCACCGGCTGTTTTCCAAACTATGGTAAATGAAGTGCTGGGAGACATGATTAATAATTTTGTCTTTGTGTATCTTGATGACATTCTCATCTTTTCTCCCTCCATGCAGATACACACTCAGCATGTTCGCCAGGTTTTACAACGGCTTTTAGAGAACCAACTTTTTGTTAAGGCGGAGAAGTGCGAGTTCCACAGGGTGTCAGTCTCGTTTCTGGGTTTCGTTATTGCTGAGGGAGAGATTCGCCCCGATCCCGCTAAAGTTAAAGCGGTCACCGAATGGCCAGTGCCCGACACTCGTAAAGAGCTTCAGCGTTTTCTGGGGTTCGCCAATTTTTACCGGCGTTTCATCAGAAACTTTGGTCAGATCGCTAAACCTCTCACTGCTCTCACCTCCTCTAAAGTGTGTTTCCGCTGGAATAAGGAGGCTCAGGAGTCCTTTGATGAATTAAAGTCCTGTTTCATTTCTGCTCCGGTCCTCTCTATTCCTGACCCGGCAAAACAATTTATAGTGGAGGTAGATGCTTCTGATGTCGGGGTAGGTGCCGTTTTATCACAGCGGTCGTCCATTGACGGGAAAGTACATCCGTGTGCTTTTTTCTCTCACCGGTTAAACCCAGCGGAACGAAATTATGACATAGGTAATAGGGAGCTGCTGGCGGTTAGACTCGCGCTGGGTGAGTGGCGTCACTGGTTGGAGGGAACCTCGGAGCCCTTTCTGGTCTGGACGGATCATAAGAACTTAGAATATATCCGTTCGGCCAGAAGGTTAACATCTAGGCAGGCTCGTTGGGCACTTTTCTTTGACCGTTTTAATTTCACCCTCTCGTACCGGCCTGGCTCCAAGAATACTAAACCTGATGCTCTCTCCCGTCTGTTCGGTCATTCCGAGTCTGAGCGGACCGAAACCATTCTTCCTAAGGGCAGGGTGGTCGGTGCCCTCATTTGGGGTATCGAGCAGCGGGTGAGAGAGGCCGGACGAGAGGAGGAAAGGCCGGATGGGTGTCCAGCGGGGTGTCTGTGGGTTCCTGAGTATTTACGTTCCGATGTCATCCGGTGGGGCCATGAATCCAGATTTGTCGGCCATCCAGGTATTCGGAGAACGTTGGCTGCCGTCCGCCAACGTTTTTGGTGGCCTTCTATGGCTACAGACATCAGACAGTTTGTATTAGCCTGTTCTACGTGTGCTCGTAGCAAAGCATCTAATCAGTCTCCCGCTGGTCTGCTCAATTCTTTGCCCATCCCTTCCCGCCCCTGGTCACATATAGCCCTTGATTTTGTCACCGGCTTACCGGCATCTGATGGTAACACTGTCGTTTTGACTGTGGTGGATCGTTTCTCCAAAGCGGTTCATTTTATTCCCTTACCTAAACTTCCTTCTGCCAAGGAGATGGCTCAGGTTCTGATCAACCACGTTTTTCGTTTACATGGTCTTCCGACTGATGTGGTTTCAGATAGGGGTCCTCAGTTTATTTCCCGGTTTTGGCAGGAGTTTTGTAGACAGATCGGCGCTACTGCCAGCTTGTCTTCTGGTTATCATCCACAGACCAATGGGCAATGTGAACGGGCTAATCAGGATCTCGGTCAAACGCTTCGCTGTCTGTCGTCACAATATCCGAATTCTTGGTGCCAACAGCTCCCGTGGGTTGAGTACTCACATAATTCTCTTCCTGTCGCTTCTACTAGTATGTCACCATTTGAACTATCTATCGGTTATCAACCTCCCCTTTTCCCATCACAGGAACCCGATGCAGCGGTTCCGTCTGCATTAGCTTTTGTCCGCAGGTGCAAACGCACGTGGAAAAGAGCTAAAGACCTTTTATTACAATCCTCCAGACGGACCAAAGTTGCGGCTGACCGCCACCGACGACCTCCACCTCGTTATGTGTGTGGACAAAAGGTATGGCTTTCTACCAAAGATTTGCCTCTCCGTGAGCCTTCTCGAAAGCTGGCTCCGCGTTTCATTGGGCCATACAGTATTGTTACAGATGTGGCCTTTAAAAATGCGCGTCTGTGAGACCAGAATGCCGCGGAGACTTCCGAAATTCTGCGAGATCCCGCAAAAGGGGGGTTCGGTGGGGGACGCAGGAAATATAAAAACCTGTAGAGGGCAGGCGTGTTTCTTGTAGGCCATACTGACGACAATGTGTGTGCTCGACTTCATGCTGAGCGTATACTGTATGATATTGAAGTAACATGACACGGATTATCGATAGACTTTGATGTCATACAAATGCATGCTTTTTGGCAAACATTTTGTTGGCGAAGTTTTCTTTTGCCAGTTAAATAAACAGTCACATATTCTTCATAAAAATCCGACTCAAACGCGCATCATTTGTCTTATTTTTTTCCGTGTACTTACAGTAGAAGAGACGTGATGTATGATAATCGAGTCTTATAACAAAATAATTCGCGAAGACCTTTGAAGAGACCGAGCGCATTTACGCAATATCATTAACTAGTTTATCTAATTTTACATTTAGTTCATTTTTGCATCTGAACGTTTAAATAGCTTTAACATGGTTGTGGTGCGCTTTTCTGCATTACTGAACAGTAGGCTACTTTTTATATTATCATGTTTCCCTTTACATGGTATGAAACACGATAAAAAGTATGCATTGGTGTTTAATACATTTCACTGAGAATTTGTATAATATGTTATACTTGTACTAAGGAAATAAAATCATATTGTGAGTGTAAATATTCATAAATTCGAGGAGTTTCTGAGGTGTTTGTCATCGGCAAAATGCGCAGTTTCTTTGTTGCCGATTAAAAACCGTTGGCTATGTGATTGTTTAAAATTGACATTTTTTCTACTTATTATTAATTAATTTTTTGCCTACATTTACTCAAATAATATCAATGTGAAAATATAAGTAAATCATACTTCAAGTTAGGCGTAAAACTAACACATTTTTTATGTCAAATAGAAATAATAATAATTTGAAATATGCAATTATTACAGTTTTAAAAACTTAAATATATTACTCTGACCTTTTTAAATATATTGACTAAAATAATCTGTAAATGTAATACTTATATTATTAAGGCGTATACATCAAATAATATATGTACATTTTACACAAAATATCAGTTCTATTTTTAGTAATTTATTTTCCAACTAAAAAAATCGCATTACTGCATTAAGAGATTTTATTAAGTTACTTTAATCATTTATTTTAGAGATATTTACAAAGCCACTGAATCAATTTTAACAGTGTGTAGCTACATTATCACCTTACGGTAGACTATTATTAAATGCATATAAATAAAAATATGTAAAACTAAATAAAAAAGATATCATACACGGACTGTATGTAAGCATACGTTTTCTTGTTCGGTGCACGTGGGTTTAAATGCCGTTTTTCTAAAGAAGAATTTTAAAACTTTATTGGTGGTAGTTGAGAAGAATTCCTTTTTCCATTTCTAAATCATTTTGAGCGCAATATAAATATATCATATTGTTATTCTTATTATATAAGAATACGCAATTTTTACAACATTTTTAACATATATAAAATATACGTTAAGCATGTTGTCTGTATTTCCTAATTACAAGCTTTTGATGAAATTGCACCAAAACTAAACGTGCATAAAAACATAAAAAAGTCATTTAAATAAGCGAAAAATCTTTTTTATGAGCTCAAAATTTTGAATATAATGTGCTATTGCTGAAAATTGCCCATCTCTAAAGGAGAATATTCATCTTTAAAGTTTAAGAAACAAAAAAGTACTGATAAGCATTCTCAAACATATATATTCTGCAAGCACTCATTTATCCATAATGATGTTATTTATTTTTTAATAACATATTGTCGCTGTCGGGCAAAGATACTCTCTGGACACCAAGACCATGTCTATGGGTTCAAGAATAACAAAATATTGGCCATTTGAAACTCGAAAGTCATCACTTTATTTTGTCCCATTGTTTTCCATTTTGCGTGTGGTAAAACTCCTGTGCGCGTCGTTCAAATTCATTGAAATTTCGTTCACTTGTAGTTGTATGTGTAATACAATTTCAATAATGTTTTTACACTGCACATCGTCTGAGGAAATCCGAAGTTGCGTCGAGGGGAACCAAGCTGACAGCCGCGACAGCAGAGATTGTCACGTACCTACAAAAGGGTACTGGAAAAAGTTTGCATCTGACCTGCAGCGATATCATTCTGGCTTGGTGGGATGTCAGCCAGCGAGAGTCCTCTGATTCTGACCTTGTTCTTTTACTCCTCAGAGTCTAAAACCAGGAGGCCATATTAAGTATTAGAGCAGCTATGGTTGCGCGTTTCACACACCTCTCCAAACCACGTTATTAACACCATGCTTGTTCGACTTCATGCGGCGCCGCAAGAACCGACAGCCGGATGACGTCAGAGTACCGCGAGAATGATTCAAGAAATCATATTTCGCCTCGCTCTCGCGATACTGTGACGTCTTCCGGCTGTCGATTCTCGGGGCGCCGCATGAAGTCGAACAAGCCTATTGACAGCAGCAAAAGCTACGCATGCGCTTTTAACTTGTAAAACTCAAAGGTGTATGGGTAATGTAGTCTCTGCTCTCGGTGGGACGAATTAGGTAGCTATTGTGAAGGGCGCTTTGAAAAGCGGCAGCGCAGCCAAATAATTAAATTAAGCCTCTGATTTAAACAGATGTGCAAATGAGCGTTCTGGTACGCTAGAAGTACGTTCTGGACGCAGGGAGAGTGGTACGCTCAAGAGCTATATTTGGAAGTGGCGGTACTGAGTACTGGCGCCTACCGGCCCACATTAAAGCACTGGTGGTAGCAAAGGTAGACGGCCCTTTAAAAAGCAAAAGAAAGCTGATAAAAATGAGAAACCTACACTGAAATAAATTGGAGTAGGATTTAGGCTACTTAACAAAATCTAAACATTTTTCACTCAGAAAATGCTAGTAAATATAAACAAAATTATCAGCAGCTTTAACTTTATTATTTTTTTAATTTAATTCACTCTTTGTTTCAGCGATGTTTATAAATATACTATATTTTTGCATTTTGATGACAAACTGTTCAACACTGAAAAGAAACTAATGTAATCTTCCTGATTTAATCACGTAAAACACGAGTCTAAACACAAGCACCACTTTTCTGAATGATGATAATCACAAACATCCCAGAGTTTGTAAACCAATTGTTTGTAAAACATATTTAATGCTAACTTTACTTAAAAATTCAGAAAATATTTTTTACAGTGTATAAATAAAAAGACATGAAGGAAGTTAATTCCAAAATGTAATTAATTGTACATGGTTTAGCTGCTTGTTTTAGCAGCTACCAGTGACAGAGAGTCAAAAAATTAAAAACCACCCACCCCTAGGTCTGCCAATTCTTTGCCAACCCCCAATGCTAATCGATCACCTCATGAAAGAAAACCGGTTTATCCAGTTTTCACCAGCGTGTTGGGTTTTAATATCAACCCTTGCAGTTTCTTTGTTAAAATGTAATTTAAGCAAATAGGCCTAATACATACGCTGTATGTTATTTTAAATGAATGTTTATAACTTATAAAATTAAGTGGATATCAGGTAACTTAATTTGACATATGTTGATATAACCTACACTGTAAAAAATCCAATTAATGAAATGTTGGACGGGCAAAAATATATAAGTTAAACCAATTTTTTTGTTTGAGCTAGTTGAGAAGACATATTATTTTAAGTCTAGATAAATCTGTGTTTAAAACATTAAATGAATGGTTATTTTCAAATCCAGTCAACATTCAGAATGGCTAATGTTGACTGAACTAATTAAGACAAATCAGGTAAATATGTGGAGTTATGACAGCTATGTTTTCTGACAGCAAAATGCTCCTAATATTACTGTTATTTGGTCACAAAATGTAATTGTAAGAGTTGTTCAGGCGTGAATGTATGTGCTTAAAGTTTAAATATGCGGTCGGTTAATAAAGATAGCGTCTATTTAAACGTGTGCTCTGACACTTTCGGACGGAGATGAGCTCCATATGAGCTCCAGAAAATCACCGGCGCTTAAGTGCTCACACCCCGCCCAGCGCAGCCTCGCCTCGGCAAGCGCATCAGAAATCGACTGCTGGCTCTGATATCTCTGTGGCGTTTAAACGTGATTTAATTCATTTTAATTTCTCATACTTAACAATGAAAGGGTTATGTTTTAACCCTTGTTGCTCATGTTGCTGGTACTTTGCCTTAAAGAGTCAAAGGGCGTTTCTATGTGGCGCTGCGCAGACAGTTCGGCAACGAAGACATCAAAGTACCGCGAGAGCAAGTCGAAATGTTACAAATGGTCCGACTTTACCTTTGCTCTCGCGGTACTCTGATGTCATACGCCGACCAGTCAGCGCCGCACCATTTAAAGTCGAACACACAAAGCGTCAAGGCAGGGCCGCTGGAAGTCATTTTGAACAGGGGGTGCTGTGAATTTTTTTACCAAAAAACCTATGAGCCTATAGGCCTATTTAAAATACATTTTAAAAATAAATATATTGAGATTTACTACTTTATTGTCATATACACTTCAGGGCACACAGCCAGGGTCTGAAACACACAGACATCATCAGTTCTCAGATGAATATGCGCTATTAATCAGAAGCAAAAATACTTATCCCAGGGGGAATTACTTTCGTTACAATTTACATACAACATATAATATTATAACAACATATAATATTAATTAAACTTCACAATTTTCAATGTCCATGCGGACGAACATATTTTACTTTCGTTTTTAAGTTAGAATCACACGACAGATGTAAAACATTCTCACATTAACATACCTAGTATATTTTTATATAGATCTTTTTTTTACTAAATAGTACTATTACTGTCTTTTTTAAACTTATAAATAATTCATAATTTGAACAAAAATAATGATGGGTTTAGTTCTGATATTGTATACTTTTATAAAGAAATACATGGTGTATAATTACATTTTTAGAATAGGCTTTATATAAGGTTTGTACTGTAAAAATACTCTATTTGTTACAAACAAAAGATAAAGAATTTACAAACGTGTGGAGAGCCATTTCAGCACTTGGACAGCGAAATGTTTTTTTTTTAAAGAATTACTTAAAATGTTTTCTCATCTCACCATATCTACAGGTGCAGAGTCATTATATACAATAAATCCGTTGGGTAGCATTTAAAAAAAAAACATTTAAAAGTAGATGCATTTGTTTAAAGCAAAGCATTTATTTACTTAGCTTACAGATGAACTTACAGATGAAGCAGCTATTTAAGCCTTCTAACCTCTCATAATTGGTCATCATTTATGTCCAAGAGACTCAATAATAATCTGTTACATTTTAATCCTTTAATTTTTCATATTAAAAAGCGTTTTTGTGCTGCTGCGCATCCATGTATGTAATAAACAAACCCGCGTTGTCATTCCGTTAATACGCATATTATCAATGCGCTCTTTTACTCACGCAGAAAAAACTCGCGTTTTCATGAGCTAGGGGACGAATGTCCAGGAAGTTCAGTATTTCTGTGTGGGCATGCATCAGGGGAAGGTGTGTGAGTCTTTTCTGGGTCATGGTGCTGCTTACCAATGTCTTCAAAAGACGCAAGGCAAAGAAAGTGCGCTCGGATGAGGCCACGGATAGGCACAGACAGTAATGAAATTAAAATCCAAAATACACGTAATAACCTACGTGTGTCCAAAATAATTTCCTAAAATATTCATAAGTAATATATCAATTGTGCAAAATATTTGTACTTAAAAAAAATATATTTCTCGCTTTCCCGCGACCATGCTTCAAGGTCTGAAGGAAAGGATACCTGCCCGGATCCCACGCACGCATCTGCAGTTATATACATTTTACAAAACCAGTATTCATTAGATTTTAAGAACTTTTTTGCCACTTTTAAAACTGTAAAACTAAATAAAAAAGATATCATATGCCGATTGAGCATGTAAGCATATGTTTTCTTGTTCGCTCCACGCAACACGGGTTTAAACGCCGTTTTTTTTCTAAAGAATAATGTTTAAACTTTATTGGTGGTGGTTGAGAATAATTTATATTGCAGAATAATGTATATTGCATTTTAGCGCAATATAAATGTATCATATTGTTATTCTTAATATAAAAGAATACTAATATATTTTTTACAACATTTTTAACTTTAAAACATACATATAAAGATGCTTTGTACAATAGCTTTGCTTCTGACAACAATTTTCTGTAATAAATCAGTAAATCAACCACAAAATGTGTTGAAAGTGGCGAATAAAATGCTTGTCAATTCAAACAAAGGTGTATAAAACCGCTTTAATTAACAATAACTAAACTGTGCTCTTTTGCATACCTCTACTTTTCTCATGTCTTTCTTTATACCACCTTTATCTTTTTAAAATCTTGCCACTTTTAGAAATAATTTGTTTGCATTTATTGTATACTGCACACTTTATTTGCATCAACTATACCCATAATAACATTTTCTACGTTTTTCTTTCAATAAAAATAAACATATTTATTATTGTCTTAACTTAAAACTTTGTTTTTTAATATATATATTAGATTTTATATAAATACGTTTTAAAAGTGTTGACTGCGAACGTCTGAGATAAGATATCTGGAAGGACCTATAATAAACGCCTATAATATATGTACGTTTTAAATTAAAATGTCTGTTCTATTTCTAGCCATTTATTTTGTTTTGACCAACTAAAAAATACATAAGTGACATTAAGGGATTTTATAAAGTTACTTTAATCCATTATTTTAGTAATATATTTACAAAGCCACTGAATATTTTTACTGTTATGAATAACGGCTAAAAGGATTAAAAAAAATCATAACGCTGACTGCCTATATGCGCAAGAAAGGTATTATTAAAGTTTTAAATATGTCAAACTAAATAAAGATATCATATGCCCACTGTACAGTATGTAAGCATAGGCCCATGTTTTCTTGTTCGCTCTGCGTGGGTTTAAACGCCGTTTTTAAAGAATATTTTTTAAACTTTATTGGTGGTGGTTGAGAAGAATTTCTCTTTCCATATGTAAAGCAATTTAGCGCAATATACATGTGTCATATTATTGTTCTTAATATATTAAGAACAATAATACTAATATATTTTTACAACATTTTTAACTTTAAAACATGTATTTATATACCACATGAATCTCTCTAAAATATTAATACTTTTAGAAAAACTGACATAATTATTAATATTATGAACAAACAATGAAACGGTGTCAAAATTCGACAACACAAATAATTAAGATATTCATTGTAAATAGAGTTAAGTGTATTAGGCTCACACTAAATTCTTTGTTGCACTTAGTATAAATGCCCATTGCACGTACAGTCATCTTAATATATGTATGCGCTGTTATGCTGGCAAGAAGTGGTTGACGTCACTTTGCTGTTTTAATAGAAATGTTAAATATTCAGCAATGCCCTTATTAACTTCTGGAAACAACCGCAATGACAACGCATATAAAAATGTAGTTTTTTATGCGCCACCTGGTGGATTTTCTGTGAAGCGAAACACATTAAGGGAAAAGGGAAAGTAGCCCCCCCGAAAACACTTGCAGAATTCTGCGTGACTCCGCGAGACGATTTGGCGAATGCCGCGGGAGAAAACGCGCGTTTTTAAAGGCCACATCTGTAAGGTCATTAGTCCGGTAGCAGTGAAGCTCAAGTTACCACTTACTCTTGGTCGGGTTCACCCTGTTTTTCATGTATCCAAGGTTAAACCTGTGATTTTTGCCAGTAATTTTTCCCCTGTCTCTGCCCCCAACCCTCCCGCCCCCCGTCTAGTGGATGGTGCTCCTGCCTATACGGTTAGGAGATTACTAGATGTTCGTCGCAGGGGCAGAGGTTTTCAGTATTTAGTGGACTGGGAGGGCTACGGTCCGGAGGAGAGGTGTTGGGTTCCGGCTCGGGATGTGCTGGATCCTGGTCTGATCGAGGATTTCCGTCGGCGACGAGGTGAGCCTCCTCCAGGTCCGTCCGGTGCCGGCCCTGGGGGGGGGTACTGTCATGGCACCTGGGTGATCGGCAGTGTATGTGTGTCTGTTTGTTTACCTTTGGTGTTGGTTCCTCACGTGTGCACTCGCTCCTCCCATTCGTTTCTCTGATTGTTTCCCAGACGTGTCCTATTCCTTTTGGTCTTTTTATAGTCTTGCGTTTTGTCCTTTGTCACGCTCTCATTGTTCTCGGTTGGTTACTGTCTCGCTCCCTGTCCAGGTAGAGCCGTCCGCTGTAATTTATCTCACCATCTCTGCTCTCGCCCCAGGTTCAATCGCCGACATCCGGACTCTTGTCTCTGTCCAGGATTCTCGATCCTGTGTGTTTTGTCAGTGGATTACTGTCTAGTTTCCTGAGTTTTCGCGCAGTTGGTTGCTTCGTCTTCAAGCGTATACCAGCTGTCTTCGGCTTCCTATTGTGTGACGTCATCGGAAGTGGGTGGACCTCCTCGTCACTTTTGGACTTCTTCGGCGGTGCAGTGTGAGAGACTCTTTCCCCTGTGGATTGTGGACTAGTGTGGATTTATATTTTCTGTCTATCTGAAATCAGTCGGGTGCTTCGTCTTCAAGCGTATCCCTACAGTATCAGTGTTATTTTCATTTAATAAACTTTTTTGATCCCGCATTTGAGACTCTGATTCCTGAACTTTATTGACATTTCCTGACAGGAAGGTTATCGACTGTGTGATTTAAGATGCACCCGATCCCCTGTGAAGCATTTTGTCTTTCTATTAAAAAAATGCTTCAGTACTAAATCACAAAAGGGGTACAGGCGAGTCTAGGAGAAGATTCATGAGCTTATGCAATTGATGAATTGAAATGGTGAACTTCAGCACTGATTTTCATCACAGAGTCATTTTTGGCGGTTGGACCTTTGGGGTTTTATATAGCCAAGTCATAGCTTCTGTTCACAATAATTGTCAAATCTGGCACTTTACTATAACAGGGAAGTGTTATTCAACATTTCGTTTTGTTATGTAATGGTGCTAAAACACAGATTCATCCAATTTACCTCAGCTGAAATGAATCTGCACCGTCTGCTCTCTTGGAAAATTTCACAGGCAGAGTAAATTGATAATTCTTTTAGTTTAACCATCAGGTGAACTTCATTTGTCGCCAGACTGATTCAGAGACTAATTTTATGTGTTAAATTGATGGACTTTGGAATGGAGTGTGAAACGGTGAATTACATAATTCAGCCCGATCACCGATGCATGAACTGGAAGGTCAATAAATCATTCATTACCTAATTCATCACAGTTCGGAGCACATTTTGTTGAAAAGTGAGTGATGCTGTTTTATTTAACCTGAGTTCAACTTTTTAAAAGAAAAATACAGAGCAAACGCAGAAATGTCAAAGTGCTCATGCAGAAAATCATCCAAAGTGAACTGAGAACTAATTCAAATGGCAAAGCTAAAACGACTTTGAAGTTAATGGATAGATAATAGCATAACAGCAAAATAATAACCTGTATCATTCATACATTACTGACTGTGTCCTCATGCCCTTTCATTTACTCAGAGATACATTCAGCTGTCATGCCTTAAAGGTGAACACATATAAACCTGTGGAGTACAAGGACTGAGGGAAAAGAGAGAGAGAGAGAGAAAGTGCGCGGGACAGAAAGAATAATACAGCAGTATGTTACTGTGGCAAACATGATGTAACTTTAAAGAAACCATGACGACCTTCCGAAACAAAATTAGGGAGGACAGCATTTCAAAGCATTTCAACTAGGGTAGTTTTTTCCAAAAGTCTTTCATCTTGTCTTTGCTAAAAAAATAACTTTTGTATAATTTATTGAAGTCTAGAGAAGGTTGCATTAAAGCATTAGCAAATGTCCGTGACTAAATGTCATGATACAAAATTAATGAAAAGAAAATATCAGAGTAAAATCAGCTTCAGGGAGCAAATAAAGCTACGGGGGAGAGGACTGGTATTTGTGTAACAAAATACAGGGATTAAATTAAAGGTACTTACATTTTTAAGTTTAAGCAACTTGAATTAACAAGACATTTCATACGGTGGCCCTGAGGTGCAATTTTATTTACAAGATTTAAAACAAATTTACACGTTTTTTAACAAATTTACAAGTTTTTTAACAAATTTACAAGTTTTTTTTTAACAAATTTACAACTTTTTAAATAAATGTACAAGTTTTTCAACAAATTTACAATGAGTGAACACATTTACAAGTTTAACAAATTTACAAGTGTTTAAACAAATTTACAATGAGTGAATAAATGTACAAGTTTTTTAAACAAATTTACAATGAGCAAACAAAATGACAAGTTTTTTTAACAAATTTACAATTTTTTCAATAAATGTACAAGTTTTTCAACAAATTTACAAGTGTTTAAACAAATTTACAATGAGCGAACAAAATTACATGTTGTAAAACAAATTTACGTTTATTACGGAAAGGGTAGGTACAATACGCTGACGTCACGCATCCGAGACTCCGGTCACGTGGGAAGAAACCCGGAAGTATTGCCGTGAATCACAGTAGAGTTGCAAATGCGATGTTGTGTATTAGGCTGTACATCATATTAACGTAAAGAGAGTGATAATATATATCCTTTCATCTATTCCCGAGTGACTCAAAGGGATATTGGACCTTATTTTCAGGTAAGTGAAATAGTTTTAGTTAGCTAACGCTAGCTTTCCAAGTTGCACACGTTTCGGATGGCAGTTATCAAAATAATTCACTGACTTTCTCATTAGATTACAGACAACACGAGAGGGTGCTCCAAACTTTTTAATCAGGACTGCATTGTTTGTTCGCTCCCGGGGTTACATAGACTGAAAAGGGGAAGCGTGACGAGTTTGTTTACATGGTGCTGTAAACTCCAACTACAGGAGGACACTTCAGAGGAATCACAGGGATAACATGGTGTGATTTTTTTGTCAAAACCAGAACTGACTTCCGAATCCACCTGGAACGCATTTACTTTGATGGAGACAAATGGAAGTCAGTAAAAATTAAGTTGGACTTGTTTTTTTTAACTAATGGCTGCCCAACAGCTTATAAAGCCAGGAACAACACACACACACACACACACACACTTCTAACAAACATGTAACGCACACATTAGAGACGTGTTAAGTAAATAACTGTACATTATTAGAACAACTATTTTACATTAAAGAAACTGCATTTCACTCATTGTTCAAAATATAGTTTTATTTATAAATGAAGTATGAAAAAAATATATATGTACATTTTTAGAACCAATCATATTTACATTAAAAGCCAATGGGTACTAATACACTTTTTTACACAGGGCCATGTAGTTTAGATTTTTTTTCCCTTAATAATAAAAGCCTTCATTTAAAAACTGCATGATGTGTTCACTTGTGTTATCTTCTTTGACTAATATTTACATTTGTTTGATGATCTGAAACATAAAAGTGTGACATAAATATGCAATAACATGAGAAATCTGGATGGGGCTAACACTTTTTCACACCACTGTTTATAAATTTGTTCCAATGTATATTTTCTATTTACTGTACAAATTGTAATAGTAAGCAAAGTAAAAACATTTAAATGAAAAAAGTCTGTTTTTGGGATTAAAGGAATTTTTCACCCAATATATAGATGCATTTGCTTTTTCATTGGAACAGATTTGGAGAAATTCAGCATTACATTGCTTACAATTGGATCCTCTGCAGTGAATGGGTGCCGTGAGAATGAGAGTCCAAACTTTGCACCTCTTGTGAAGTGAAAAGATGTTTGGACATTAGCCCATGTTATGCATATTCGACTGACTGTTGCCTTGGACAGATTAAAAGTCCTGTTTTTCCTGTGTTTTTAAACTATGATTGTGTTTATGGTGTGCAATATAGCGTGTGTTCATGTTTTGTGTGTAAAAAAACACAGTATTTTTCACATAATTACTTATCTGTATAGCGCTGTTTTCACTGTCCTAAAATCGGGCTGATTTCTTCCTTGTTCTATGAAGTCCCTCCTTCAGAAATATATATCGAGTTTTGATTGTGTAGTAGTTTGTTTAGTGTGTTGTGATTTAACAGCAACTTAACTTAGCAGAGCCATTTGAGCTTTGCTTGCGACTGAAGTATTCCTGTGGGTGAGAGTTAGTAAAAAAAACCTCTTCTTTGGATGTCATTCAATCGGGAAGTAGAGGGCTGTAGTCCAAACCGTCCGTTTGCTGTATGCTTTAAAAGGGAAATTCTATTAAAGAAAATATATCGCTTGGCATTGAATTTTGAGCTTTATAATTTACAGGTATTATTTATGCTCTAACAGCAACATTACACACTAACTAAAGTTTAAAAAATGGGATCAGGAAAAACGGGACCTTTAAACCTTACAGCTAAATCTGCGGAAAGAAGCCCCTGCCTCATACAGCAGAGAAACAAGAAAAACTGATCCAGGACACAAATGTTGCGAGCATGATGTTGTGCTCTTCCATAATAGGAGATGTTTCCAGGTAATCATGGTCTTGCAATGCCCCCAAACCACTGTTAGATCTGTGTATTGAGAAAGAGGAGAAAATTGCATGTAAAAAAAGAAATATCAAGGAGGTCATAAGATTTATTTACATGTTTTAATTTTCATCAATGAATTGCTTAATTTTTTTCTCACTCTTCTCTTGTGTTCTGATCAGGAAACAAATGGTGGTCCTCCTCTTCTTCCTTTAGTGTTTCAACATCACAGACACTGGAAATTAACATAATCATGATTTCAGTCTTGGCTATCTATCTATCTATCTATCTATCTATCTGACATAAATGTCAGTTTGCTTAGGCACCATTCGAGTATTTGTAATATGATAAAACATTACAGTACTATCACATTTAGAGAGGATTAAATGAAAATATAATTCATAGTATAAATTTTGGTAATTTTAACAAATCGTCTCATTACATAAAATCTTAATCTTTTAAAGATTATTCAGATTATATCATCGAACAAGTTAACGCACCCTTGATTCCTCTGAAGTGTCCTCCTGGGTTGGAGTTTACAGCACCATGTAAACAAACTCGTCACGCTTCCCCGTTTCAGTCTATGTAACCCCGGGAGCGAACAAACAATGCAGTCCTGATTAAAAAGTTTGGAGCACCCTCTCGTGTTGTCTGTAATCTAATGAGAAAGTCAGTGAATTATTTTGATAACTGCCATCCGAAACGTGTGCAACTTGGAAAGCTAGCGTTAGCTAACTAAAGCTATTTCACTTACCTGAAAATAAGGTCCAATATCCCTTTGAGTCACTCGGGAATAGATGAAAGGATATATATTATCACTCTCTTTACGTTAATATGATGTACAGCCTAATACACAACATCGCATTTGCAACTCTCATGTGATTCACGGCGATACTTCCGGGTTTCTTCCCACGTGACCGGAGTCCCGGATGCGTGACGTCAGCGTATTGTACCTACCCTTTCCGTAATAAACGTAAATTTGTTTTACAACATGTAATTTTGTTCGCTCATTGTAAATTTGTTTAAACACATGTAAATTTGTTGAAAAACTTGTACATTTATTTAAAAAATTGTAAATTTGTTTAAAAAAAAACTTGTAAATTTGTTAAAAAAACTTGTAAATTTGTTAAAAAACTTGTAAATTTGTTTTAAATCTTGTAAATAAAATTGCACCTCAGGGCCACTGTAATTTCAACTGTCTTGATGAGCAACGAGTTGGTATAAATAAAATAAAAAATACAGTTCTTACAACTTATTATACTTATTAATGTATTAAAAAATATATTTATCATTTATTGCAACTTCTAACTAGTCAAAAAAGTTTAAATGACTTATTAATTCAAGTTAAACTTAAAGATTTAAGAATGTTTAGCCTACGAGCAATATTCTGCCCTTTAGCCCTCACTGATTTTTTATTAATGCAGGAACATCTGTTGTGAATGTGAATAAGTGAATTGTATTTCAACAAGCCTTGTGTATACGAATCTGAGATGAGTCAGACATCAGCATGAAAACTGCGTGTGAAAGAAGGTCACGTTTTAATCGACATAAAGCTAATTTATGCAAAACAACTCACTGCAACTCTAAAGTTAATGAGTTTATTTTCTGAAACATAAGCACTTCTGATCTAAACTTCATCCTTCATGGGTAACTGGATGCCCATGCAGCAGGCTGTCTGCATTTGCCAAGTTTTACATCATGCGTCATCTCATGATGCGTCAGCTGGCCCTGACTATAGGCATTATGTAAGTTCAGTATATCTATTATGGGTATCTGCTACAAAATACTTATGCTTTGTGCAATGTAAAAAAATTGGTTCACATTAAAAAAGTAAGTTACTTGTTTGCCTTAAAAAAATTTGTTAATTCAACTTTAAAAAAAGATGTATATATATATATATATATATATATATATATATATATATATATATATATATATATATATATATATATATATATATATAATGTGTGTGTGTGTTAAAAATTATATAAGACACAATATATTTTTCACAACTTTTTTGAATTAATTAATTAATTTTAAGGCAACCAGGTAACATACTTTTTCAAATTGAACCAACAAATCTTTTTTACAATTAACATTTTACAAGTTTGGTTCCAAAACAAGTTAACTCAGTTTTTAAACATGTTAATTATTATCATGTTATGTTATAATATTTATTGTTTTTTATTTTGCTGTATTTTTTTAGTTATGAAGGCTTAAATCAAAACAAACCAACTGCAGTTGAGGTTTATTGGAATGCACAAACAAAAGTGAGAAAAAAAACAGTGTTATCTCGTTTTGGAACCAAACTTTTCATTTATTGTTTTTTGTTATCACATTAAAGTACTGGAAATTGGGGACAGACTAATCCTCATTAACAACAGTCACATCCTCACTGAAGCAAATGCACTCAACTTTTAAAGTGTTTAAAAGGTGTCTGGATCAAAGTGAAGTGATGCTAAGCAGTTTATAGGAAGTTTGCCAGGTGCAATAAGCTGTCTTCCAACTCACTGATCTTGCCAAAAAAGCAACAGGAGGTTGAAAGTTTTGTCTCCTGAAATCATTCTGTCATTTTCTAATTGCTAAAATAAACCAAGAACTTCAATTCAGAGGATTTTTACTCTTTAAAAAACTTACAAGAACGTAAAAAAGTACATTTTAATTGGAACGGTACCTTCACAAAAGTATACTTTTGTACCTAAAATGTGTGCACCAAAGTGGTAAATATCAGGACCTTTTAAAAGGTACGTCCGAGCGACAACTTTTGTGTGTTATGAAGAATCAGAAATTTTGGGATGTTTCAGTACACAAAAATAGCTTTACACTGCAATATAATATACATGTACTATAATGTGTAGTATGAACTATTGTATGGTTTTCAAAGGTGTCAAATGCAGCACATTTACTCTTTTATCTAGTGTACATTTCACACATAAAGCTATGTGTTTAGAAGAGTTGGGGTGCACGCCAAGAGCCATATGCTTTTTTGAAGGCAGATCAATGCGTGATCAATGAAGGCAGATCCATGTGTGAAGGTGTTTGGTAGACATTTAGCAATCTGGGACTATTTGAGGGCATAAACATTCAGAACTGATGGCAAATATCCCACTAGACTGTGTACCTCCACAACATGGCATTCACAGAAAAATAGGAAAATGTTCCCTGCAAATTGCATTTTTGGCACATTTATCACATTTATGGGCATGTTTGTGCTGTTACCTGATTTCCATAATTCCTTTGAATCGTTGCTAAAACAACAAAGGCAGCGTGTGTAATTAAATGGCATAATATATTCTTTGTGAATTCATCTCATGTCTTAAAAACATTTGCAAGGAGGATTAAAACAATATAATGAGTGGTTTTGTAGACAGCATTTGTCTGTTCGTCCACAAGAATAATGTCTATGATAATGTCTCTCAAAATATTTTATGAAAAGTGTTGTGAACGCTCTCTCAGCACAATGAGTAAACATCCAGGTAAGCAAAACTGTGGGAAGGGTAATTTCCCTGCTGTTAGCAAAGAAGCATTGTAAGCTTTTATTCAGTAGCTATTAACAACAGTACTGCGGTATCTAAGGGTCCCATATGGACCACAGTTCAAACAGGCTGTGCTGTCTTGTCCTTGCATAAGAATTGATTTTTGTTTGTCATCGGACACATGGCTTTTGCTATGTTTTTGCCCTTTCACAGCAAAACTGTAAACTGGCCCGGTAGATCAAGATGATGGACAGGAGGAAGGTGTTTTTAAAAGAAAGCTGAAGCATTCACTTTGCTAATTAGCTAAAGAAAAAACTTTTTTGGAGAACCTACAATATTCTTTCAGGTTGGGTAAGCAAGTCATAATGATGAGTGAAGTTACTGTGTGCCAAACTGTAGTAAAAAGTCTGTCTAAGACCATTTAAACCTATTATAATTAATTACATGTCAAAGAAAAACTATAAAGTAATGAACATTTAGAAATACGATTTTTCTATACTGCAGGGTCTAAAAGTCTGACACAATGTCCCGAATTTGCTTAGGAGTGAGCTAGAAATGTTAAAAACTTCAGCTTAATATGATTTTTAACCCTGTATTATTAATGTGATCTCAGACTTTTGGATTCTACTATAGTTTAAGATACAATTAGGATTAAAACATTTTCTTCAGTGCAGGGGATATAATTATGTGTCCACATAAAGGTGTAATGTGATTTTTTTTGCGGCATCTAGCGGTAAGATTGCGAATTGCAACCAACCCCAATTTTGGAATGCAAAGAGAAGCTACGGTAGCTGGCACAGGACAAACATGTTGTAATCTGAGACAATGGTCCTGTCCCACATGGCACACTGTGGACTTGTGGAGTCCACACGTTGATGACATCATGTAGTGCAGACCTTAGGGACCCTTGAGGCGAGTACATGAGGGTGCACCGGAGTCGTATTTTGGGACAGACTCAAGCATTGTGCCGGAAATAGGAAGAGAAGTTGCCCCTCAGAGTGAATTCCTCCCATCCGCCGTCTGATTTGTCTGACTTCATTTCTGCTGTTAATGTGTGTGAAGACTTCAGCAAGGGTGCAAAGGGGGCGCTGATGAGCACACTTTGGAGCGTAAAAAATATAGATGGGACACCCTATGGACTCGTAGACTTAAGGCCGAGGTATCCCTTTTTCCTTGTCCGCATCCTACTCACGCGCACAGAAATTAAACATTATGGTGACAAAAATGCTCAACAGCTTTCTGTTCTTGGAAGAAGTGAAAATAAACGAAGAAAAGTAAATGCTGTCTATTGCCTTTGTGTAATTGTTTGTAGTGTAGTGTCCTGTCTCAACATTTTCACGCACATGCGCCGTCCTACGTGGACTGTCCGCACGGTCTCAATTTTTGGGTAGCACGCGGACGGCCGCGGACCCTCCTGATGACGAAAATGACGTTATGCAGATGGCGCGCATACGCGGATGTCCCTAGTATACTTTCGGCTTAAGCGAGCACGTGCAATTTAAGGCTACCAGAACGAAAGTTCACATGAAGCGCGCCATTTCGGACAGGACCAATGAGCACTTCTCAATATACTTTCTTGCCTGCTCGGTCCAACGTCCTACATCCTATAACCTGGAAACCGATCGAGCTCCAGTATAATAATGGTAAAGCTATGGACACTAACTCAAGTGTCCATTTAACTTTATTGTTCTTGTTAAATATTTTAATGCACTTGATAATAGCGAATGAACTTTATACAGAAAGCGAGGAATGAGGATATGCAATTTTACTTGATGATTCGTCTCCTCCGTCCTTGCGAGGAAAGGAAACGAGGATGCACAAAAAAGAATTGAGAAGCACCCAATGTAGGGATGAAATGCGGTTTATCCATTAGGGCTACGGTAAAAACCTCACTGCGACTTTCATATGGTGACCCGCTGTGTATGGAGATAAAAATGGCTTTTTCTAAGTGCATAAAAACAATACAGTTCATTATGTAAGGTATTAATACACCACTTATAATAAAGTTATGTTATGTCTATTATATTGTATTTCTGTCAGAGAGCCTTCTAAAAGTTACACATTGCACCTTTAAACAGCTGAAATATCACCTCTCTTGAGAGCAGTTAACTGTACTGTATCTTGCAAATCACAAAAAAATAACTTTTGACTACTGTATATATCTTTTTCCTTAATCTCCCTGTGTACTGGCTTATAATATCTGAATGTTTGACTGTAACTTTGTATTACTGGCACTTCTCATGTTTATTATATTCTTAAGATTAATCACTTGCTGTATTCCTCAAATATAAGTTGCTTGGGTGAAATGTAAATTCAAGTTTTAAAACCTTTGCTGAGAAAAATAGCAATGTTTACCCTGCTGAAAAAAACAGCATCAAACCAGCATGGACAAGCATGGGAATTATGCTGGTCGATTCTGGTTTAGCTGGTTTGGTGCTGGTTTAGCTGGTGCTAATGCTGGTGCTGATGCTGGTTTAGCTGGTGTTCACTAGCGAACCAGCACCAAAACACAATATATGCTGGTCTTGCTGGTATGCTGTTTTTTTCAGCAGGGTTTTAATAACCAATATGACATTCAGCATGAAAGAAGTATTTTAGATCAATGTCAAGACCCAAAATAAAATCATCTTATGATGTATCATGCACTGTCATACAGGCCAAAAAAATCACTTGTATATTGTAATTCCACAGCTGTCACTGAGCTGCTTTAGCTTTTAAAGCATGAATTGTTCACATGGAAAAAAAATCCTAATGCTGTTGGATAAAAGTCTTATACTGCGTAAGCTGTTTAAGATCAGACTGTGAAGTCACACGGAGCTCTTGAGAAAGGTTTGGGGTAAGACAGGAGGGAAAACCAATTACATTAACTCCCCCTGCAGAATTCAAGTGGACAGTTTAGCCTCAAATGGTGTGACACAGGTTTTCACATGATAGATGAATGCTTAAATCACTCATAATATGCCCTGTGGTGCATATATATATATATATATATATATATATATATATATATATATATAAAGAGAGAGAGACAGAGAGAGAGAGAGAGACAGAGAGAGAAAGAGAGAGAGAGAGAAATGACAGTATTACTGGTAGCTGTTTGCCAGTAACTTACTATAGATTAAAATATATGTTATTTACTAGCGACAATTTGTTTAAAGTTAAATGAACATTAAAAATTAACAAGTGTTTATCTTTACAGAATAAAACTAAAATAACAGCCTATAACAGGTTTATGAGGATTTCTGGTTCCCAGAATGCATGAGGCTGTTATTTTCTAGTTTCATTCTGTAAAGACAAAGACTTGTTAATGTTTAATGTGCATTGAACTTTGAACAAACTGTTGCCAGTAAATAACATTTACAATTTAAATCTACAGTAAATTACTGGCAAACAGCTGCATAACTACAGCATAACTTTCTTTTTTACAGTAAAGAAAGAGATAGAGAGATGGCCACATTTCTAGAGTAAAATAATTAGTGTGTGCAAATGTAATGATTTCTTTAAAGAACCAAACAGAACCAAATCTTAATAACTTTGTGTCAGTGGGCAGCTCATTTGGTACACTGTAAAAAAATTCTGTAGAAATGTCAATGTTATTGCAGCTGGGTTGCCGGTAATTTACCGTAGATTTACATTTATGTAATTTACTGGCAAGAATTTGCTCAAAGTTCAATCAATTTTAAATATTAACAAGTCTTTATCTTTACAGAATAAAACTATACAATAACAACCTCATGCAAAGCATTCTGGGAACCAGAAGTCATCATCAACCTTTTTCTGTTTTTTGCTTCAGATTTTGTTTCCCAGAATGTTTTGCTTGATGCTGTTTTTTTAGTTTTACTCTATAAAGACAAAGACTTGTAAATGTTTAATGTTCATTTAACTTTGAACAAAATGTTGCCAGTTAAAAACATACATTTAAATCTACGGTAAATTACCGGCAACCCAGCTGCAATTTCTACGGAATTTTTTTACAGTGTAGAGTATTGCCTTAGCAGCGCAAAGATCATAAGAAATGTATTCCTTTATGCACTTTAAGTCCCTTTGGATAAGACCATTTGCAAAATGCATAAATGTAATAGAATTTATTTCAGTAAATCAACATTTTTTAGTAAATAAAATGTTGAATTGCCCCGGAAAATATATGCTGGCATGCAGTATACACAGTTATTTGTCAGATCTGGTAGCTTTTTTGGTAGTATTCCTAAGTGTTAAACACTCAAACTTGATCAATGCTTTGCACTTAGAAATACACAGTTTTCACCTTTTGTGTATGTGTTAAAGTTAATATTCACTCACTTACTCAAACTTTCTAAATAATGTATCGGAGAAAAGCTAAATCCCCGTGTTCCCAACCTAAACAGACTCTCTTTATCAGCGAAAAGGCTAAAATGTCTCCTGCTTTCATCACAACATCTTTTCTCTCATATTCTCTCTGATCAGGGAGATCAGAGACTGACACTAATCCTTTTAAACATCTGTTAGCATTTTGTTTTACTAATCATCCATCATATGAACAAATTAAATATAACACCAAAAGAATACCTCTCCTCTTTTTGTTCATTTACATCTTTTCTAGTTGAAGAAGTTCATCTTTTTTAACCATCATTCTTAATCACATATTTATGTAAGCGGAAAAATAACAAGCTGTTATTGCTGTGCATTGGTAAATTAGGTTGTCAATTAAGTGTTCCTGTACACTGTAAAAAGTGAAACATTGGATTAACCTAATAAAATTGAAGTAACCATTCACAATAAAGATTTTACATTGATCTAATGTTTAGAAACCATTCAGTTCAAACTAATTTTTTGCATTTCATGCAAACTCTTTTCTGAATTTGGGGTAAATAAAAAATTTAAATTGGCTTAAATTAAAAAAAAAGATTTTTAAAAGACTTGATCTAAATTCAGTTTCCTTCAATCTGAAATATGTATTCATTCCAATATAAAAGGCTTCACAATTGACATAATCTAAAAAAATTTAATTATCTCAATATATAAATACATGTTTAAATGAGTCAGATCAAACGTTCTTTAAATATTTATTAAATCCCAAGAAAATCACTGTTTTTACA
This sequence comes from Paramisgurnus dabryanus, assembly GCF_030506205.2. Lineage (NCBI taxonomy): Eukaryota > Metazoa > Chordata > Actinopteri > Cypriniformes > Cobitidae > Paramisgurnus > Paramisgurnus dabryanus. Next base: position 15,759,251 of record NC_133340.1, read on the forward strand.
GACCTTTTTGGCAAAACAAACGTTTTACAAATACAACATTCCGAGACAGTTCAAGTAATCAGTTCATTTTAAGTTCAATTTCATATATAGCATATTAAAATGTGAATATATCAAATAAGAACAAATAAGAAACCATTGGTATGTCAGTCCAAATAACATTGATACAGCAGCTGCGGTTGAGGGCATGTTACTGAGGTCTTTTGCTCCAGTTCTTCATCACTTGGCATATCCTGGCGAGACAATAAATAACCCCCATGAGTAAATAAATGAGTACACCACCCTCACATTCATTTCCGCCTTCGCAAATGAAAAACATAAAGCATATAAAATCCACGTTCATATCGGCATTGAGCGCCCGGAGCATTTAGCCTAAACTCCGAGCGGCAAAATCAGTGTAACATTACACGTCACATATTGAGGTGATTCATTTAACGTTAATTGTCGGCAGAGAAATGCAATATACTCAAGCCTTAGTCATGAAAACAAGTTTTTTACAACATTTAGAGCCAGAAAATATTTTTTCCTTTCATAATATCCGTTCAATCAGTCTATATAACGTTAATATTATCCCTATTAACGTTACATTATGCTAGGTCACGCTAGCCTGTAAACCTGGCTATAGGTAAAACGGTGACAGTCACCTTATAAAAACTGAACTACCTTATAAAAATTATAGTGTGAGTGCTGAAATAAAGGGAAACGATAACGCAGACGTGCAATTTTGGTTAATTCCCCCTTACCTGAAAAACGGGTCCTGTTCGCGTTGTTCAGCAGATAACCGTCGACTGCTTTCGGTCTCTCCCTGAAGAACTCTCTCGAGTTTTCATCTGCGCATGCGCAAACCGTGCTTAATCTAATAAAAGCAGTTTGATCGAATGTATAATTTGAATTACATTGTTATGTTATAAATTATATTGTATCAATCTAATAAAAGTAGTTTGATCAAATGTATAATTTGAATTTCATTGTTATGTTTTAATTTATATTGTATCAATCTAATAAAAGTCGTTTGATCGAATGTATAATTTGAATTTCATTGTTATGTTTTAATTTATATTGTATCAATCTAATAAAAGTCGTTTGATCGAATGTATAATTTGAATTTCATTGTTATGTTATCATTTATATTCTATCAATCTAATAAAAGTCGTTTGATCGAATTAATAATTTGAATTTCAATTGTTATGTTATAATTTATATTGTATCAATCTAAAAAAATAGATTGAAAGACACATACAAATTACAAAATGTAATTTTACTTAACAATCTAATAAGATTAGGCTATTGGAATGAAAAAAATTACATCAAACGAAAAACAGCCATGTTTTACTTTTTACAGTGTATTGGTAGAGTATTGCGTTAGGAAAAAGCATGACTCCCCAGAGAACATACTGGGCAACATATGAAACTAAAGCCTTTTTTATGTGATATGTTATAGGAAATGGGACACAAGCGAGGATTCGAAACCTCAAAAGCCAGTTTCACAAGCTCACCACTGAAAATGTTGGGTTTTACATGTCTCTTTTAAACTTTAGTTTTAGTTATACAGCAAGTTTTATATAAATGGCATTTGCCAAGAAAAAGGGAAGCTATTTGTACTGAATGAATAAATAAGAACCAAAAATGTTTGCTGCATTTACAATTCTGTGAAATTATGGGGTGATGCACCACCCTCAGCACCCCTGGGTGTGTTTTGCTTTATGTGCCACTGCGTAGACCAATCGCCCAATGATATAATATCATGAGAGCAATTCAAAAGCAATACTCTTGCAATAGTTTGACGTCGATCAATCTGCACAGTGTGGCATGCAAAAGTCTAATTTTTCATGTGAAAGTAGTTACACCTAGCAAGCCACACTGAGGGGCTTACATTGTAATGCAACAGTTACAAAATTTTAATACGTTATCCATGAATATGATTTGTAAGTCCTGCTCGATCAATTTCTAAAGTTGTATGCTCTTTAACAGCATCATCAAGCTGTGGCCATGTTGTTGTTTAGCAACCTCTATAGGGTCAAAATTACATATTGTGTCTTTAAAAGAACCATTCTTTCTTACATTTTAATAGTCTTAAGAATGTGTTTGGATTTCAGAAGAAAGGCCAGAAAAAATGAACCCTTTAGAAGGGGAATAAATGCGTCGAAAGCCATACACTTAAAATTCTCATGGCACCACCACAGTAAAGCCCTTTAAATTACACACTGGACAACTAATCTAATTAAAAACTCCCCTAAACTTATACAACAGTTCAGTGGACCGTCACGTAAATCTTTCCTAATGAAAAATCTCCGAAAGAGCAAAACAGCAGCTTAAGTATATGGCTTAGGTTTGCTGCGTTTTACCAAAGCTGTAGTATAAACTCATCAGACAGTAATGTGTGTTGAATACTGAGATAAACTGAGAGAAAAGATAGAAGAAATACACTGCCGTCCTGTAGAATATTCTGATTTTACCTGAATGATGTGTGTGCTCGTAAAAGAATCAAAGTGATTTAATATCTGTTTTTTTTTACAATAAAGATAATACATTTGTGCCACCAAGCCTTCATAAGAGATCTCAATATTAAATGAGCCGTACTGTTTTATCTGTGCACATAATTTTTTTTAGCAGTACTATACGTCCGCAGCGGTCTCATTAGTGTCCATTATATATATATATAGTAAGAAATTGAAGGGCAAACTCTTAAACATAAAGCAATATGTAAATGAAATATATCTAACTCAAATGCTCCTGAGCTATGAAGTGTAAGGATCACGATAAACCCTCTTGTTTTTCCCAAATTGGTCTATAACACGGCTCACAGTTGACTCGGCAGGACTCTGTCCAAAACACACACAGGCCCACATACTCCATCACCCTCACATGCACGCAGTCACAGATAAGCGCACATACTTGTTCCCATCTGTGCCGTCTGTTCCTGCCATAGCCATGTCAGGCCATCACAGCAGGTAGCTGCAATAGCCGAATGAGGTGTCAATGTGCGCTATAAAGACATGACAGATTTTATAAGTTCAGTTTCAGACTGCAGACTCATAGGTACCATCTTGCTTTACTGCATATGAGGTTTATTGCCACTGAGCTAACCAAACCCCGTCACAGTATATAAAACTGTATATGAACATTTGTTGTAGCTGTTAATGGCATGGCCTCTCTCATGCAGTATTGCTTGAAAGGGCACGCTCAATATATTGGAAAATCACAGGGGAAATTGTTATAGCTCAGGAAAATTGAGTTGTTATGTAGGTTTCATTTACAGTAACAGATTCTCAGATTCAGCTTTTTACTGTACGGGTGATCTTAAGAACAACTTCAGTTTATCTGACCAGTAGAAACAAATGAGACATAAAACAAATCTTTTATGTTCAAAGGTAATTCTCAGAGGTATTCTGACCAATAAATGTTGCACCAGAATGGTGATAAGAGTGCACCTCAGTGTGAGTAAAGCATTTTTCACCGTGTTTTGCTGACCCACACACTCTGTGTGATACTGACTTACCTGAGTCCCAGCAGAGCGAGTGATTTGACAAGCTGCCAGTTCTGCACATATTCCTCTCTCTATAGCTGACACCAGGCCTCAGGCCAACAAAACCCAAACACAGAAAGTCGCTCTGTAAGCCAGTGATGCTCAATTCCACAGTCGAGTAAAAGCAGCATCGATTCTAACTAAAGCTCATTTCGTTTCAAATATCACACATTTTCTCAGGAATTATAATCTATTTACATTACAATGCCAACAAGTTGACGAAGAAATTACTTTTCATAGATATGAAACAGAGTACATTGTAGTTGTATAAAGCAATTTGGAACGGGATGTGTCGGTAAACAATTACCCGCATAATAGAACGTGTCACAAATCTCCATTTCTCATTTATCCGAAATTGCTTCACGATCGCGGTTATTCTCAGTCCGTGTTAGCGTGATGACTTGCATGAGGATTCCCATTGCTGGGCTCCCTCTCCGCTCAGTAACTGCCGCCTTGTCATTCCGGGATTCTATTACTTTCCATCTGCTGCAATTGCCTACCCAGTCTGGATTGAAAATCAGTAAGGATTGTGTGTTGGCCGTAAACAGAATGCAGAATGGCATTATGAGATGGACATGGGTAGTACGCGATATGTAATCATACTCTCCCCAAACAGTTGCCATGCTGCTACACAGAATGTTCGTGATTGAAATTTGAAAGGTTTTGAATCATGTAAAATGGGAATATTTTGCAATATGTCAGGCCAGTTACGCCACATCGGTGCTGCTTTTCTCGCTTTTTGCGGCATTTAGTACCAGTATTACCTTCAGCGGTGCTTGTGTGAAGAGCCGTGCAAGGATTTTGGGTGCATGAGCACCGCGTGTGGACCACCTACGAAACCAGACGTTTTTTTGCCGTTTCCTCATGCCTCCTATTGAAAATGTACTAGAGACTTGCGACTGCTGCATCCAGTCTGATAAGGCCATAGACAGGACAGTATACTGTATATTATGAAGAGGACAGATGTATGTGGGAGCACTGCCCACTAGGTTATTATCTTCAGCTGAATTGTAATAATTTAGTGGTTCCAATCTGCTCCAAACAGATTTGAGATAATTAAAAAAAGAGGGATCGTTTGTTTTTAATTTAGTACTGCTATTTTCCATAACAGATGCACACATAAAGTCCACAACATAGAATAATAATTGAATTTCACAAAATAGCCCAATTCAAAATTGTCTATACCCGTAGGATTGTTTCTTTATAGTGTATGGTGTTACCCGAGTCATGAGACCCTTTTTCAATCTGACCCATTAATGAATTTTCTGCATCTTCTGCATATTTGAACCCTTTCAGTGTTGACTGTATGGTGCTGAGATTCATCTTTTTACACTTAGGACAACTGCAAGATTACAAAAGTTACAAGCATTCACAGAGGCTCAATACGATACACTGAGCAAGGTGTACTGTATACAAACTTTTAATGATTTTTAATGCCGTTTGCTGGCATGCTATGTTCCAAACAGTAGAGAAGTAGTGATGCACCGATGTATCGGCCGCCGATATTTATCGGCCGATTTTTTATGAATTTGAAACCATCGGCATATCGGCAATAGCACGAGAAAGGCCGATACTGATTGTTTATTAATTAACTGCATAAAGAAATACATTATATGTAAAAAAAAAAAATGAGTTAATGTTGTTAAAATAAATGCTGAATAGCAAAAAACACCTTTGAAGGTTGTCATGCTGTCTTATTATATTTGTTTTAGCTTAATTTGTGCCTCTCTTATTATGTTGGTCAGTTGAATGTTAATTAGATCCAATCCATGTTCAGTAAAAATTATTTGATGCAGAAATAAACTAGCTAATAGATCAACTGTATAGTATTGTATACAAGTGTTTAATATCGGTATCGGCATTGGTATCGGCCAGAAGTTGTCTGTTTAAATCGGTATCGACCAAAAAAAATCCTATCGGTGCATCCCTATAGAGAAGGAATTACTGTTCATATTAAATGCATTTATTTATTTATTATATGCATATAATCGCTGCCCGATGAACCTCACATATGTCCAAAACGGTTACATTTCAGGATGTAAAAAAACACCATATTTCAAAAGCAGTTGAATGTAGCGCTGTCATACTTGGTTTGGCATCTTTACATGTAACCATATTCTTGCCAGTGTAATGATATAATCCACATTCGACCAAAATTGAGTTAAAATGGACATACGTGCATATTTTACAGTGATGGTGGTCGATACGCGTTCTTCCGATCATTACTTAGAATGGCCAAGTCGCGTTTCATATTGACAGATGAATACGCTCAGTTTATTAAATAGCCTACGTTTTAGTTTATTAAATACGCTTAGTTTATTTAAGATTCATTATAAATGTATTAAATGTCTCTTACAAACTATGAAGGGACAATGAATCAATACACTGACATGGTAATGCTAGACAGATACTTTGTTTGCACAGTCCTACCGTAATTTTGTCACTCCTAGAAGTACGTCTGGCGTCAGGGGGGAAATGTTTACCTCAATGAAGGAAAGTCATTGTCTCACCAGGCTATGTTTATTCGGCTATCCAGTGCTGAACTTTGATGAAACTTCACAAGACCGGTGAGATGCTTTCACAGGGCGGGAGACACGTGGCGTGATTGACAGCTTTGACACCAAACGGATATACTTGAAAATCAGATGATATGATTTCACCACTTTTCATTGGCAATTCAGATATGTGAAGCCATCTGTACATGGAAATGAACCTGGACATTCAATCCGTCGAAAAATCCAAAAAATCGGCAAAATGGACATACGTGGTTTTTATCGGACAGCGATGATATGAAAGCCAAATCATACAGTTTAATTATTAAGACATTTTGTATTAATTAGTGTTAATGGCAGTTTCTTTGGTTGATTGATTGGTTGGATGGTTGGTTTGTTAGTGGGGTTTTGGTGAACATTAAGTGCAGATCTTTTGCTTAAAGGCGCTCTAAGTGAATCTGTGTGACGTCCCTTTCTGTTAATGTTTGAAGTGTTGTCAAACTCTTCAGAGACCGCGTTTTTTTACAGTGTTTAGAGGACAGGCAGCTAGCAGATAGTGAGGAGATGTTTACTGTATGAAACAAAAAAAAATTTTTTAGGCCTAAAACGCGTGAATTCGCTTCGAGCACCTTTAAGTTTAAATTGTAAATGTTTTTTTTGTATGTTTGCTTAATAGAAAAAGGCCAAACGTACACACAATATTCAGGATCAAGCTAGTATGTCTTCAAATGAAGCCACTGCCTTTATTGATCAATCGTAAACCTTCCTTGACTTCTTTATTCACGAACATATCTTTGCCTTTTTTTTCTTATTACAAAGAAAAAAGACAAACTATCGACCTGTGCATTTTTATATCAACATATCATCGTAAGATCATAAATAAAGTATCTTCCAGGTCTCCTCCAGGGAAGTGCTACTGTATCATACTCATGAATCACCTCTATTGGGTATTTACAGACAGACAGTATGATCTATATGTGTGTGCTTGCATCACTCAGAATAAAGATGTGCTCTGGGCAGAGATGTGTCTCGGAGAGTTTATTTGTGTCTATATGGATGCCTTGATTGGAACACCTAAAAATTGCCGGTGGAGACCTGTTGCGTGTCTTTTCTCGAAAAACTCTCTGTTCTGTTCTTGAATGGCTCGCCTACATTTCCTTTCCTCCTTTATTATCTTAGTTTTCCGGTGCTTAGGCCGTATCCAGGGCCACGTCCCTTAGCCTGTCGCTTATTGATTTCTTCAAAAGTCCTTCTATTCCCGGCGGGCTGAAATTGAGCGATAATATATCTTTCCTGTTTTTCCCTGACCTTGCAATCAGCACCCAGGTCAAGTAGAAAAGGTTCCCTTGAAGTATCACAACAGGCTGTGGTGATTCAATAAAGGGTGATGAAGATTATTGCAACCACTAGTCCAGCTGTTGGACGTGTGTAGCGGTTTATCTGCAAAACTTGGTTGACCAGTATGCTCTTTATGGTGATGCTGGTTTATCATGGAAGTTTTGCTTTGGTTTCAGATTTAAAATTCTAAAAGAGGTAAACACCAACACTACAGCAGCATCCAAAATATGTAGCTGATCGACTATGCCACCTTTTCTTTTCAACGGTGAAAGGTTGACTTGTTAAAATGCAGTGCTGCAGATTCAGTTTCAGCCATGGTGATGTTTAATGAACTGTAGAAGTTTTCTTTTCTTTGCACCCAGTGATTGGACTTTGAGAAAGTGTTATTTGTCTTTAGTGAACTGGCTTCAGGTTGCACATAAACAATGGATGAGAAAGAAAAAAAGAAAGAAAGACGATAGCCAGCAGAAACGGCAGCTTAATGCAAACTGCTGCCGTCAGACTCTGGTAAATTTTCAACAGGCATTTTTTTCTGAAATTAGCCACATTCGTAATAACGCTTGGTCTGTTATGGCTTTATTTACTTTTCTTACTAATCAATTCAGATTTTAAAATGACACTAAGGGAGTTATTGGAATATCTGTCTCTATAAGGTGCATCATTGCTGTCATTCTTTTATTTTTAACATGTATGATCTTTTTTATCGATTTTAGTTTGTCTGTGGGAGATTGAGACATCTTTTTAGCTGCCATGATAGCAATGAATAAAAGATGAACTGCTTTTCTCTGTGTGTGTGTCTCTGTTTGAGGTGTTATGACCCAGTCGCTCTTCAGAGAGAATAGTTTGCATAATTGCACCCATCAGTCTGCAGGGAGTTCATCCATACTGTTGAAGTTATAAGAACTCTGTATCTAGTTTCACTTTAAAGCCCTAATAGGACTAAACATCATAAGCTACTTTCCCATGAGTAATTTTCCCTTTTAATAGATTAGTTAAAATGTAGAAAGACACATCTCATGTACAATTCTTTTACAATTCTGATACGACATCAGTTTTTTGACTGGGTGTGAGATTTTGCCAGCACTAAACAGACTGATTGATCCTATTCCTGTAGGATTTCTGGAATTCTCAAGGTTATTATTGACAGAAACTCATACTCTGTGGTTTAGTTCTACTTATTCTTTATAAGCAAGTGAACAATTTAGTCTGAGAACACTAAGGGGCTGTTTACACGACAATGTTTTCAACTATAGACAGGAAAGTTTTACCCATTTGACTGTTTGTATACACAACAATGGCGTTTTGGGGCCCTGAAAGTGCTGACTTTTGAAGACACAACCTTTGCATAGAAACTGGCGTATGCACGCTTCGAACTCCGTTTTGTGAATCCGCACGTTTTAAAAATGAGACCCCTGAACTAGAGCCAGCCATTGGGTTAAAACAACCCAGCATTTGGGTCATTTTTAACCCAGCAGTGTGTTCTGGCTAATATTTACCCAGTAATTGTTGAAAATAACCCAGCCATTATCTTCTAGAGATCAATCTTGAACCTATTTACCGAAGGTCTCGATCTTGCTTATTTCACAAATATGAGGGTAAAAGGGGTGATGGTCTGCTCTGGACCTTTTTATCTCAAACCCTTTAACTCTTAGTCTTGTCTTGGTCTCAACCTCTTAAATTCAACACACTCTGGACTTGGCAAAACTTGGTCTCTCGTATCTTATTTAATGCACATCTTTAAAAAAAATTGGCATCAATTTTATCATAGGGAGCATAGTAATGTGATTTTGTTTCCAAAATGTAAGACAAAATGAATAAAAGTTCTTGGGTATCAATCAGTTAATCCTGTTATGGACCAATAGAAGATGAACACTACACATTGTTACACACACGTCCCTGCTATTATGCCCGAATAAAAAAAACAAGGCAGCAGGTGCCGCTAGATTTATCTGCACAGAGAATGAATTTTATACTCATTTTAAACAGCCATTGCCACAGCTGTCATCTTTAGACCCACAATACAAAAGAGCAGCTGTTTGGCAGTGTGTCAGTGTGTCATATTATTTAGAATTAATTTTGTCATTGTTGGTCATGGCCATGATCAAGTAATACTGTGTATACAACATGCTTTCAATAAACAATTTAATAGAGAGAGAGAGAGAGAGAGAGAGAGAGAGAGAGAGAGAGAGAGAGAGAGAGAGAGAGACTGGCCTACCTAAAGTCATTTTTGTGATTGCCTGTTTTGTGCATTAAATCATCCTAAATAATGTAAAGAACATTCTGTAAAAAATATAATTTAATTTTGACTGGGTAATGCCATGTTAAAGATTGAAATAAATGTGAAATGAATGATTTAAACAAACTTTGATGCTTGTAATCTCATAAACAGATTATGAGACCTAAATTTTTACAAACAGGGTCACAAATAAAGTAAATTAAAAGATTGGCAGTGATTCAAGTCTATGTGAAAGTATTTTTGGTTATCTTGGCCAGGCACGTGCACAGATAGGGCTCAACCTGTGCAGAACACATGCCCTTTTTGTCCTTACTCGCCAAAGTGCCCTTTTTTGGAGGTGTTTTATTATTTTTTTAAATATATAAATTAATGCTATTGTTAAACATTTACGTCTGTCTGTGTGTTTTACAAATATATTTATAAAATAAAATTATTAAAAAACTAAATATTTTTGGATCCGCTCAAACTGTCTGTCAAACCTCTTAACTCCGCCCCCTGAGTGCAGCGAGCTGAAGTTCCACAGCAGTCAGAGGCAGCTGAACGTCTTGCAACGGTAAATAAGTATCTTGTTGTTTGAGTACAATGCTGTCTTATTACGAAAGAAACACTAGTATGTATATAACGGCGCATGTTTTATAAATTTGAGCAGAGCCGAATTATCCATAGACGGGATTGGTCGAGTGGGCAATCAGGGGGCACTAAGGGCTCCAAACTGCGACCAAATTGAGTTTTTGACAAAACGCGAGCAGTTTTTAAACAAGTGTTCACGCATGTGAAGGGCACCCGTGACAACAATACGGAATGCACGGTCGGGTTTTTACTGCTTTTTTTGCATGACGCGTATTAATCGTTTAACTAAAGTCAACACATCTCACGCGAGAAGACGCGCCCGCGCGGGTAAATGTCTAGCCTACATTAACACCAAAAACATATCAGATTAGAAAGATCTTAGACATCAGATGCCCAGTTGGGAAAACTGGATAGAGACGAAAACGTGTAAAGGATACAAGTATTTACAGTATATTGCCCTGTCACTCATTACAGTATGCAATCTGGATATAATTTATTGTATATGCATGTATCTTGCCTTGAATTAGTCAAGGGAGTTGTATGATTATTTGGTTAATAACTTTTTATTCTGAAATCAACTGCATAGAGTTAAGTCTATTTGGTATTTAGTATATTTTTTTAGTAATGCAGTTATTTGCACCTTCAAAAGACCAAGGTTCCTGGTCCTCAGCACCACGTAGGCAGATACATGTTGAATATGCTTATGGTATGGCTATAGTATAGTATAATCTCCTATTTTGATCTTTAATCTCCTATTTCCCCCTTTTCTCAATCACATACATAAACATGTTAACCAAATAATAAAAATTAGCTTATAAAACCAAACAGAATACCTTTTTTTCTTCAGGCATATTTTTTTGTATTTTTATGTATGTAAGCAGAGGAAACAATTAAAATTAATATATTCTACAATTAAATAAGAGCGAGTACACAAGAGCACTTCACAAACACATGACTACAAATAGGCCTAATACAGACAAACACCCAGGATGTAAATTGTTAAAGCCAACTTACAAGGGCAGATATCCTTTGCACTGTATAATGCCAAGCTATCATAAAATGTCATTTTTCATTCATTAATAGTGATTTTTTCAATCATTACTAGCAAATAAATATAAAGCTATTAAGATGATTATTAAGTGATATTTATTTGGATGGGGTGCCCTTTTTCAGTTTCAGCACATGCCCCTCAAAAGGTCTGTGCACGGCCCTGATCTTGGCTTATGTGAACCAACCTAAGGCAACACCTACAGTATACAATGTGACTGTGTAAGGATCATGGCCGGACTTACCATTGGGCTTGAGTGGGCTTGAGCCCAGGGGCCTCGGCCAATAGGGGCCTCCGTGCTTGCTTGCGTTCGTTTGATTTGTTCAGTCGTTTTCATTTTTTATTTTACAGCCTATTGGTTGGTGCAGAATTGTTTGGTGCTGCATTTAATTCGTTAATATATATATGTCAGTCATCTTGGTGCTGAATATGACGCGCTGAGTTTACTGCTTTTGAAACCCATAGATGCTAGTACAATAGCGAATACGCGAAATGCGAGTCATGAATGAGCTTTACAGATAATGAGAAAGAGCAACGCGAAAATGAAGCGCTCAGTATGAAAAAGATTACTAGAGTAGCCTATGGTCTTGTAACTCAGTTTTTTTCTTGTTTGTTTGTAATCTTACGTGATACGCCGGTATACGCAGTATATCCACTAGTAATGGTCAAGGATTTCCGTATACCCATTTAAAAAAGCGTGAGGATACTTAACAGTGTGTGACAAACCTTTGACACTTTCATTCATAAATTGACATCTGAATCACTCACCATTCACATGCTGCACTTGCTACTTTGGCGGGTTTAACCTCATATACAGTCGGCTATTTGGTATTTAATGCATTTGACTTCATGCGGCACTGCGCGATCCGATCATCATATGAAATCAAATTATCACGGCGCAAAAGTGATTGTAAAGCAGACGGGTGTTTTCTAGTGGTTCAACAACAGCAAAAAGAATTACATCAGAGTACCGCGAGAGCGATTTGAGAAATCACACAGAGAAGTCTGCTTTCTAATCGCTCTCGCGGTACTTTGACATCACCAAGCGGTCTGCGTAGCGCCAAATGAAATCCAATCTGTTCGCAGTCTGCAGTTCACGCGACAAACAGTTTCTGTGGAGAAATAAACGAGTGAAGCAGAGCTACGAAACATAACAAAATCCGGAGAGTTAACAACGCACATATGACTATGTCAACATTTAAATCATCAGTCCAGTTTATTACTTCATCTGGAGGTGAGGATTCACTAAATTATGGCCATGTTGTTGTCCTGATGGTTTTTGATATAATCCACTAGCTAGCCTAACTTTCCTGTAGTTTCTCTTTCAGCATGTTTGCTAACAGAATCACAGTTTAAACTTCTGAAAAGTGTTCATTTTTATATCTACGTTCATGGTTTTAATGTATTACGTTCATATCAGATGCAAAAATTTATTAATGATCATCTTCTCCACTTTGGTTTTTGGTGTCTAATATTACATGATGGTCTTGTCATAATTATTAAATAACATCCTAAAATCTTTACTTTTTCATTCTTAAACACTGCACCCCTTGTACGCTATTTGCAAAAAATACACTTGTTGATTATGTTTATAACATTATATGGTGTGTAATAAGGTGAATGTTAATCAAAACATATCATTCTCTTCTTAAGCTAAGTCTAACACAATGATTTTAAATGTTGTTATGGGGTATTTTTTAATGTGCAGGATTAATGTGGATTTGTGACATCCCTAAAATACATGATTTAATTTTAGACTGGGCTTATGTTCTGCTTTAGAGATATAGGGGCAGTTTCCTAGTCAGGTCTTATCCTAGTCCCAGACTAAAATGCATGTTTGATCTGTCTTAATTTAAACACATCTTGCACTGATATATCTTAACATTGTCTCAAGACGCACACCAGTAATGTTTTTTGTAAGGTTTGTTTGTAAAAACTACTTGAATGCCCTAATAATAACCTATAGCAATAGGCCTAGTGCTGGATTAATCTAAACCCTGTCGGGAAACTTCCCTAAAATATAGTTCTATGATATATTTTTTATTTTAGGTTGTTTACTGTATGTGTGCACTCTCAGAAGATAATTTACACAAGCTGTCACTGGGGTGGTACCCTTTCAAGTAGTACACCTTTGTACCTAAAGAGTGCATGTAATGGGAACAAATGTATATATCTGTACCTAAATAGTAAATATTAGGACCCATTTAAAGGGTACCATCCTAGTGACAGCTTTTGTACCTTTTGTTCTGAGAGTGTAGGGCCCAAAATTTATTCAAGCCCAGGGGCCTCCACCCTGGTAAGTCCTGCCCTGGTAAGGATATACAGATATCTGAATGATCAGAATAGGGGCATGCAGGGTAGTATGCAAAAATATATACAGTGTCAGTATATATATTTTATTATTATTTAAATGACTTTTTTATCTTCTGTAAAATTATAAACTGCATTCCAGTTAATCTGTGCCCAGTAAGATAAAGGCAAATACTGTATTTAGAGATGCTACCCATTGTCAAGTAGTACTTTTATACAAACACAAAACAGAAAAAGGTTGAATCAGGTCAGACCTGGGGCTTTACGTTTCCCAAAGCCCAACAACTTTGAAAAAGAACACATTTCCCAGCAATTCCAGGTACTTTTAAAAAATGACCAACAAAAAGTTGCTGGAGTTTACTTAAACACTTTAGTATGGTCGGGTCCAAATTTGCTTTTTCTTGGCAGCCTTGCTTTCATTCTACAAGTGCACCGACTTCCTGTTTTCTTAATTCCTCTGCCGAATTGCCTGTGACGGACCACCCCGAACCAATCAATACTATCAATACACAGCAATGAGAGTGAGAGTCTGCCTCTCTCCCTTATCGCAGTAAACATGAAAAACTTTGTACAGACCATGAGATCAGGTGTACTTATCTATACAAAACAGGGCTTTAAATGCATGGCCTGTCAGTGCTCTGTATTTTTTTTAAAGGCTCAGATAAAGTTATTTCAACTTGAAATATGTCAACTTCATTTTATAAGTTGTAGCAACTAATTTCTTTTCAAGAAAAATAATAGTAAGTTGAAAAGACTTTCCACTTTCAACTACAAATGTAAGGCAGCAAAGATTTTTTTTTTGTGTTAAATGTTTGGGTTACTTGAATTGCTGTTTGTAGTATGACCTTAAATAAGGTGCCATAGAATGTATTTATCTAGGCAAAATCATGAAAGTAAAATAGCAGCTCTTTAAAATGTTTCCTATGGTAATAAATACTTCTTGTATCTTTGTACAGAACATATATGATACAAAACTTGAAATCATTGTGTACATTCAATACCCAAGCTTTATCTTCAATGAAAACCCTTCCCCCCTTTTTGCTTACAGAATTTCTCATGAAGGCAGAATTTGTTTACCGATTTGAAGTACATGATATGAATACATCACATTGTAATATGGCCTTCAATTACTGAATTCCCTCTCTCTAGGTGAGTCAATCTGTTTTCATAATTGGAATTCAATTTCTGTGAATATTTATTTAACCCTGTTCTGCTGCACTTTCATCTCTGCAGTTTTCTACTCTAATGTCCAAAGGTCCAAAACACTTTCAAACAGTCAGTGTAACACAGATTTATTAGTAATTCTTTGCCATGCACTGCCACGGTGGGTGAGGAAACAGCGATATTAACCAAGGCTGCTTTAAAGCATAGTGTGCCTTAAAGCTTGAGGGCCAAACGTAGTTGGGTGAAAATTACCTCCTGTCATTGAATCAAACAGTATGGAGGCAGATCATACTGAGAACAGGAGCGCTGGATAAAAGGTCACTGGAAGAACTTTATTGAATGGTTATTGAATAAAAGAGAGACATTTAAAAACCCTTTAGGCTCCCGACAGCATTTCTCTTACACCCTTAGTGCAAATAAATCTGTGGACATGTGTGAATGAGCAGTTCGCACCCTAGTATGAGGTGGTGATGGTTACACTGGGAAGCTGAAAGCATGAACTGTTTATTGCATCATCCGATGTCGATGATTGGTTTTTACATTCCGAAATTAATATGAACTTTATGTACAGCCTGATGTATGAAATTCAGACTGTATATTTTGCTGAAAAGATTTTATGAGTATGTTTGTTTATTCCCTGGGAATCCAAACATATGGGTGATTCTCACAAAATCCAGACTTAGAAGGTGTCCAGCATCAGATTTTTTAAAAAGCCCTTGAAGCCAATTTTTTTTTTGCACCTATAAGATTAAGGTCTGAACTTACTATAACCATTATTTTTAGAGAATTTAAAAAATATTTTCTAAATAATTATTACAATTTTTTAGTTTATCATTATCAAAAATTATCATTACCGCAACATGATATTACATTAAATATATGCATTTACAAACTCATGTTTCGGTAATGAGAACTACTGTAAAAAGTTGTCTAGGTACTATGACAAACAAAATTTCTACTTTTATCTGGAGAAAAAAATTAAAACTGCTTACCTGGTAGCCATTTTGAGTGTCACAGTCAATTTTGTCCCTTCCAACAATATTTTTTTTTAAATGTTAGTTCCTTGATGGCTTAAACAATGATTGAGAATTGTTGCGGAGGATGCGAAAATTGGTCTTGGACACATTTAAATTTCTTATTTTTGTCTCTACATTTACCAATGATCACCAAATACCACATGTTTCTTTACTGTATATGTTTATAGTATAACATGCACTGAAGCTTTTTGTTTTTTTGATTTTTTTTATTATAAATATTTCTATGTCAAAGAACCCAAATCCAGTCATGGACACGTTGCGGTAATGAAAATTTTCCCTGTGGGGAAAAAACTAAATTGGTTTGTTTGATGTCATTTGAAATCAATTTTTTATCCAAATATTTAAAACAACTCATAAGTCTTGTTTCGCAAGTATCACCCATATGACCTTGGTTTTGATCTCTGTGCTTTACCTGTTGCTATAGAAAAACTTAACTTACACAAAACGTCTTGGATGTTATTAACTCAGTCCAAAAAATCCAAAAGGCATGCAAATGTTTAGGGATGTACCTCTGTAACGATGGAAGTATGTGGTGATGTGTGTTTGTCGTACACCTTTAAACAATATTAATGCTTATAGCAAGAGGATGCTAAGCTTACTATGAGATGTGCTTTATCTCACCTTAAAGGCGATAGTTAACTAAAAATGAAAATTCTGTCACCATTTACTCACCATCATGTTGTTACAATTAATTTCATTGTTCTGGTGAACACAAAGAAAGATATTTTGAGGCAAACCGTTTTTGAGCACCATTGTATTATTTTACCTAGTCAATGGTGCTTCAGTTTTCTGCTTTATTACAGATATCTTCCTTTGTGTTCAGCAGAACAATGACATTTATACAGGTTTGAAACAACATGGGGTTGAGTAAATGATGACAGAATTTTCATTTTTGGGTGAACTATCCCTTTAACCCTTCGTTTCTATGTATTGCTTCCTTTCTTCCTTGACAGGAAACTTCAGCACCATCTACAGGTGATGAATGGTACTGCAGAACATGTCTGAGACATTAAGAATAGTAAACTGTTCTTTATTTAACAAGCAGATAGGTCGAGATAATTTTTTTTCAGTAAAACATATGGGTATAAGTTGCCTGTTCACATTTCAAACTGGGAACCAGCATCCAAAGCACAACTGGTGTTCTTGCTGAAAATAAAGAAATAGAAATAATTTACCAGCAGTTGTCTCAATGATGTCTTTAACATAATATTCTGACTGCTAGTGGCAGATAAACTTCGACAGCTGTATACTGTCATAACATTCAAATCAGAAGTAGAAGTTGTCCCAAGAATCCTCCCTGATCTGTTTAAATGAAGACGAATGGACGGAGGAGAACGTGACTAAATGTTATGGTTGCTCGCTTAATGACCATGTTTGTTCCCATTGTCTGTGATTGAGTGTATTCATTAGGTGTGATGTGCCCACAGATGTCTTTGGCAGAAGAACACAAGGACCTTTGAATGTCTCTGCTGCACGTTAATGGAATCTGAACTACATTAAAGGTTGTGAAACCGAGAACAGCATCAAACTTTATTTAATGGATTTATGTAATGCTAGGGGGCAGTTTTACTGATGCACAGACAATGGCCTGTGATTGTATTCATTTATAATACTATGTATGATAAAAAGTCAACATTAGGGGAAAAGAGTTTAGTTTAAATGCCATGAGATGCTGCAGAATTATTTGTGCAACAGAACCATAGAGAGGACTGGATTACTGTGATTTATTCACTTTTTTATTCAAGCCACTAATCAGCTACGGCGCTATATACTGTAAAAACCACCAGACAAGGTCACAGGGGATTAAAAAAAGGGCAGAACCACATGCAAATGCTTACATTGTTTGCTGTTACTATTAAAATATCACAGGTTCACAGGTTTAATAGCTGATTACGAGAGAGAGAGAGAGAGAGAGAGAGCAAACAAGTGCTACCGAGTTATAATGTAATTGAATACAGGTTTAGTGAAGTTGTTATTGTAGGGCAAAGGGCAAAGAACACCTCTTCTCAACATAATTTTAAGAAAGCAGTATTGTACAGTGCTGCAGTTGAACTGTTTTATAGTCAAAGCTACAGTGGGTAGTTGTACAATGAGTGGTAAATTCGCCTCTTTGATTTTGTGACTTTTATAAAGACATTTTGTGCTACATTGCTCCTGTAATTTATTGGAATCAAAGGTTAATGGCTCATCTCATGACAGGAACTAAAGACGGTGCAAGATTTTTGTGTCGATTTTGATGGAGGGGGTCAAATTGACCCGTATTGGATTCAATGCCATTCCTTTAATATCAAATTATGAAAAACAAGAAGGTATTATGTATGAACAGGACCATTTTAGTATCAGTATTTGTCAATGTCATTAAAAAGTATGACTTTAAAAAATTCATTTAACCGTAATTTTTAACATG
This sequence comes from Paramisgurnus dabryanus, assembly GCF_030506205.2. Taxonomy (NCBI): domain Eukaryota; kingdom Metazoa; phylum Chordata; class Actinopteri; order Cypriniformes; family Cobitidae; genus Paramisgurnus; species Paramisgurnus dabryanus. The sequence continues at coordinate 15,777,376 of NC_133340.1, forward strand.
TTTGTTTTACCAAATGTTGCACAAAAACTGTTGTAACATTTAACATTTAAAGTTTTTAATTCAACATGTTTTTTAACATACCCAGTGTTAGGGGTAACGCATTACAAGTAACGCGCATTACGTAATAATATTACTTTTCTGAAGTAACGAGTAAAGTAACGCATTACTTTATAAATGTACACATTGATATTTGAGTTACTTTTTAAAAAAAGTAATGCGAGTTACTTTTCAGTTTAATTAATTCAGTTTAAAAATAAAATAATGTACTGAATTATACTAAACATATTAACGTAGAATTACGCATTCTGTGCACCTGAGCGGGAACAGTTTAAGTCAGAAACGGAGATGGCAGGCCAGTGCTTGACATTTTTGCGATCAAAAAAACACCTGCAAGGTCTAAAAGAGATCAAGCCTCAGCCAAGTAAGAAAAAGTAATGCAAAAGTAACGTAAAAGTAACGTAAGCATTACTTTCCATGGAAAGTAACTAAATAATGCAATTAGTTACTTTTTGGGGAGTAACTTAATATTGTAATGCGTTACTTTTAAAAGTAACTTTCCCCAACACTGAACATACCTATGTTTAATACATCGTAAATAAACAATTTATTATTGCTGTGAAATTAAATGAATCTTTTCTTTTTCTAAACAGGCTCATCTTTTGTTCTTGAGGCTCATTGTACAAATTCAACAAATCACTGTTTACATGATGTGCACAGGTCATTCATGGGCTTTCTGACTTCTTGCATTTTACACAAATGGTGCTTATTTTGGTGTCATGTTTTGTGGGGCACAGCTGGCATGACCTGTACCTCTGGATTTTCTGTGGGTCTGAATTAATTTGCTTTACATAGTATTTCATATACATTGAAAATAGAAATGATAGTTTAAATCTACTTTCTGTGTCTGAGGTCTTTATCAGTACTGAAAATAGTAAGGAAAAGCTTACTTTTCCCTTTCCTGGGAAGTAAAACACCAACATGTACACAACAAATTTATTTAATTTGTGTCTATACAGTTGCCTTGGAATAAACAAATATGGGTCAAATGGACCTGTGAACATCAAAATCGTAACAAAAACCATTATTTGTGCTAAAAAACACTTCAAAACACATAAATGTATACTAACTTTGATGCATGTTCATGGCCCTAAATGAAAAAAATTGGCTTTCAGAGATGTGTTCCCATTTTTCAAATAACACAAATGATTTTGTTTTATTTTATTATTAACATGAAGTGGTTTTTCGGTTGATAACGATCATAATTCTCATCATATATTTATTTGCATAACTTTATAGTAGTTGGACAATCTGAAATGCCCTTTGGTTTAATATATACTGTGCCATCATCAAAATGGTAAAGGGTAAATTGTGGTATTAATAGCATTCAGGGAAATTTGAAGGAACAAAATGCAATAGCCTAAAGGTAACTGTCTTGAACAAGACAGACTGCAAAGAATAAACGGTCCTCTTGTAACCTAATTAGAGGTGATACTAATACATTGGATTTGCCAGCTATTATACTATATTTTCTCAACAGATGTTGCCACCAGTAAAAACTTTTGCCATTAAAAATAATATCTAGATTTACTGCCGTGTCTGTGTTTATGGTTTAATGTAATTTATTTATTTCTAATCTAGCGGGCCGTTTCCTTCATCTTTTCATTCTCAGTGCGTGTATCGATATCATTTGCTCAAATCCCCTTCACGCGCTGTTACTAGGTAACGACGTCGCAGCGCCTCGTCGGATTTGAAGTCTTTAAACGGCCACTCTCTCGTTCTAAATCGCGAGAGACCCCGAGACTTTAAACTACAAGATCCATGATGCAATGCGAAGTGCATGTGACCGCCATATGATTCTCGCTTCCTGAATACCACCGCTGATGCTCAAGAAATATTGAACACTTCACTTCACATTTGTTGTTAATCTCGTCTCGTACTTCAGACCGAAAATGCACTTTATACTTGTGTTATGTATCTTCGTGCTCGGGGCAAACGCGGGGAAGTACTCAAAAGAAGTCAACGATCCAAAACCAACAGAAAAAGAGGTGGAATTCAGGATTGCCAAACTTAATCAGGTTTGGGAAAAGGCAATAAGGGTAAGTAATGTGACAAATTAATGGTTTAATCTTTCAGTTTTGTGCTGCAAGGCATTACAGATATGCGATTATATTTGTGGTTTTGGTCAGTGTTATTGAATATAACTTAATCTTTGAATGACCTTTACATCTTACACATCCTTTGTTGTGCATATTATAATAACACTATCTATCACCTATACGTGAATTTAGATGCAGCTTTCACCTGTGAGGCTTTCTGAACTACACAGCGACTTAAAGATCCAAGAGAAAGATGAACTTCAGTGGAAGAAAGTCAAAGCAGAAGGCTTGGATGAAGATGGAGAGAGAGAAGCCAAGCTTAGACGCAATTTTAATAGTAAGATTTCACTCTTTCTTTGGGCTGTAAAGACAGTACCGCATTAACCGCAAACAAACAAGCATGGTGTAAAAGAAAATAAACAGAATCCTCTCAAAAAATAAATAAAAACTTGGATGTTGTTGTAATGTAACATGATAAATAGCGAGCATAACTCCATGTGCTTGCTTGTGCAGTTATTCTCGCGAAGTATGGCATGGATGGCAAAAAAGACACCCGTACATTGGACAGCAACAGACTGAAAGATCATGATTTTAAAGAGGGGGATACATTCGATGACCCGAGACTAGACAAGCTGTGGAACAAGGTGAGCTTCACGTGACCAGAGTAATAACTGCACGAGTTTGAATGTGTTTCACATACTCATTAACAGGTTTATGTGTCCAATCCTCCACACAACGTGCTAACTGGAATGTTTTTGTGATCTTTTGACTCTTAAGGCCAAAACTTCTGGAAAGTTCTCGGAAGAGGAACTCCAAAGCCTTCAGAGAGAATTCCAGCACCACAAAGACAAGATCAATGAGTACAACATTGTCATGGATACTGTGAGTCGGACCGAAGGTACGAGTTTAGTGCTGTGATTTCACACATTTAAAAGTTATTTTTTAATTAATAATTAATTAATAAACGGTTGAAAATGTAATATTCTGTGCAGATCCCACAATCTTTTGAAATTTCACATTTTGATGAATAAATCTCTTTCCCTAAGAGATCCATAAGAACGTAATAAGTCCTCTGGAGGGTGAAGGAAAGGAACATGTTCTCCATCAAAAACATGCAGATCTGAAGCAGAGAATGAAATACCTCAACCAGGGCTTCGAACGACTCCGCAAAATTACCCATGAGGGATACAGTGATGATACTGGTGTGTACATTTGGCAAGACATAACCTTTGTTTTATAAACTGCCTTTAAAATGTCTGATTTGACTTAAAATGTTGAATCTGTTATTCATGACAGAATTCAAAGAGCCACGAGTCACAGAGCTTTGGGAGATGGCAAAAAGATCAAATCTTAGCGAGGACGAACTCGACTCTTTTAAAGTAAGCTTCGTTTGACATAGGAGAACAAATGCAGTAACACACATTAATTGCTCATTCTGGCCATAGACTGCATGACAGTCAGTTTATTACCATACATTTAGGGGTGGTTTTCCGGACAGGGCAACCATTATAGTCCCAGATTAAAATGCATGTTTGAACTGCCCTCATTTAAAGGAATAGTTCACCCAAAAATGAAAATTCTGTCATTGTTTACTCACCCTCATGTTGTCACAAACCTGTATACATTTCTTTATTCTGATGAACACAAAGGAAGATATTTTGATAAATGTTTGTAACTAAACCTTAAACCCCATTCACTTCCATAGTAGGAATAAAGAATAATATGGAAAAGAATAAGGCTCACAAACATGTTTGATTAGGAACATTCCTCAAAATACCTTCATTTATCATTTTTTAAAATTGTTTTCTCTAATTTTTGTTTCTCATCTCTGTAAAGCACTTCGGTCAATTCTAAATTGTTTTTAAATGTGCTATACAAATAAACTTGTATTGTATCAGAACAAACAATTATATAGGTTTGTAACAACATGAGGGTGAGTAAATGAAGTCAGAATTTTTATTTTTAGGTGAACTATGCCTTTAAATGTCCTAATATAACTGAGGACTACTCCTGGTTTAATCTAAACCCTGTCCGGGAAACTGACCCTTAATGTTCTACTAAATATTCAGTTAAATTTTACCATGAATGCCCCCTAACATGTCTTGTAGGAGGAACTCAGACACTTTGAAACAAAAGTGGAGAAGCACCAGCACTATCAGGAGCAACTGGAACTGTCACATCAGAAACTGAAGCATGTAGAGGCCCTGGGAGACGAGGACCACATTATGAGAAACAAAGAGAAATACAACACTCTTGCTGAGAAAGCACGAGAAATGGGATACAAGGTAGACCTGCTCACCAGATTGTAGAAAATGTTTAGTTGTTCAGATGATTTTGATAGTTTTACTTAAAGGCAGGGCAGGGTGCATGATGATCTCTGAAAGCGAATGTTGACATTTGAAATCACCTAAACAAACACACCCCTACCCCAATAGAATCTGGCCCCACACATTCGCAACCCAGGCAACGATGTCGGTTAGTAGACACGCCTCCTTATCGCAGATTGACTACAAATGTGTTTTGGTAGTCGGCCCGACTCCCTTTTTCTCAAGTGTTTTTCAAAAATCATGCACCCCGCCTTTAATTATTATTTTTTATTAATTTTATTTGCATATGCTTGATAACTATAACAGGATATTATGAGTACTGTTTAAATGCTGACTAATTTAATTATTTCTGTTTCTGCCATTCCATTTTTTCTTTTTAGATGAAGAAACACTTGCAGGACTTGACGAATAAGATTTCCCGCAACGGATTGCAACACAATGAACTGTGAATACCATTTTCATCACCATGACGACTACAGCTAACTACTGTATAGTCTTTCACAGGTCACATACTGTATGCTGTTTCTCTGTCTGTATACTAATGTTGGATTGGATTGGACTATGGCATGGCCTTCCTTATTGTATATTAGCTCAACAATTTCAACCTAAAAGTTAAACTTTTCAGTAATTTTGTACTGATTGTCTTTTTTTTACACAAATGTAATCGGTTCTGCTTTTGTGAGGTATTTCCCGTTTTCTGTCTGTAAATAGTCACAATCAGATTTATCAAACAAGCAGATTTACATGTAGAATGAATGCTACTTTGTTAAAATAACATTGCTACTGTAATGTCAAGCAGGAGATGTGCTTTAATAGAAAGAAAAATCTTGAAAAGTATGGAGAAACTGAGACCTTGAGTCAGCGATTATACTGACTGAATCAAAATAGCATTAAGTACATGCTGCGACAGTGTTATGATTGACAGTGTTGTCCTGAAATGACCATGATGTAAATCACCATCTTTGTTATTAATATGCTGTTAAAGGAATAGTCTACATTATTTTGCCATATTAAACTGTTATTACCTCAACCTAGACGAATTAATACATACCTATCTTTTTTCAATGCGTGCACTGTACAGCGCGTTGTGAATGTGTTAGCATTTAGCCTAGCCCCATTCATTCCTATTGTACCAAAAAAAGTTTTATTTTGTGGCACCATACTTACTGGTATAACTCCTCATGTAACAGTCTTTAAATAGGGAAAACACGGAAGTGTTTGGTAGCTTCTCTGTTTGGTACCATAGGAATGAATGGGGCTAGGCTAAATGCTACCACATTCACAACGCGCTGTACAGTGCACGCATTGAAAAAAGATAGATATGTATTAAAACGTCTAAGTTGAGGTAAGAACATAGTTTAATATGGCAAAAGGGTAGACTATTCCTTTAAGTCATTGTCACAAAAAATATACAAACTGCACACTAATCCATGGTATTACTGCTATTACTAACCTAAGGTTAGTAATTTAAAGGATTTAAAGTTTTTTGGGTCACACTTTATTTTACGGTATCACTGTTACAGTGTAATTATACATTTAAGTACTAAGTAATAATCATTAATATCATGTACTTACTATAGGGTTGGGGTTAGGATTAGGGTTTGGTTTAGGGTTAGTTGCATGTAATTATGCATAATTAACTGTTATTACTATAATAATTACATGTAACATGTGTAACAAAGACACCGTAAAATAAAGTGTTAACGTTTTTTGTGTAACACTACAATTACAATAAGGTTGTATTTGTTGCCATAAGTAAATGCATTAAGTAACAATAAACAATACTTCTACAACATTTTATTAATCTTAGTTCATGTTATTTTCAGCATTAACTAATATATTATTAAAATAAAAAATTGTAATGCTGTTATTCATGGTGCATTAACTAAAGGTTAATAAATGCGTGCTAATTGTTAGCGAACAGATTTACTAATGTTAACAAATACAACATTATTGTAGTTACTGGTTTTTGATTTAAAGAGATTTTGAAGTTGCTTCAATTATATTTGATAATAAATAAAATAATGTAAGCATTGTCTCTTAAGTGTTTTAAACAATAATGCATTTTACTAATTGGCCTTAGAGGGGTTTAGACAGGCAACACAGAGTACTGATGTCAGATGACAGCTTTATTACTACTATGTTCAATATAGAAATGTCAGAAAATAATATCTGAAAAAATACAGCATGTTTCTTATGAAATATTTAAATGTGTAAATGTACAAAGTAAAATTGGTCACCAAAGATAATATATTTACAGTTGTTAACAGTCAAAGTGTGTGTTGTTTCAGTAAAACCTTACTAATAAATGTGAATATCAAAAATGGATGACAACACATTAATCTACAAAATTACACAGAATACAATGTAGAAATATCTTAAGCAATTACAATAATTATTTAGCACAGTCATGTATTATGCATTACATTTAAAGGGCAATTATGTATACGTATAAAGTGAGGTCCATAAAAGACCGCTATTAAATGCATTTATTGTAGACTTGGTGTGGACTTAGTGTAATTATACTGTACATTTAAGTACTAAGTAATAATGATTAACAACATGTACTTACTGTAGGTTTAGTTGCAAGTATGCATAATTTACTGTTATTACTATAGTTATTATATTTAATGTATAACAAAGTCACTATAAAGTGTTACCATGGATTTAAGAGAAAAAATGGTAATCTGAAATTTTGTAAAAAAAAAGTGTCATAAATATGGATTTCACTGCACTCTATGTATGCATATTTGTATTGATATGTTCAGGGTAAAGTTCCTCTTTTCTTCTGTTCAAGTTCCTGTAGTCTCTGCTCTCTGCCTTGTGCATGCTGGGCTCCCACCCTCTGTACTGTCTCAGTAGCAGTGATGTCAATGTGGGCGTACTTGGTGCTTGAGCTGGACGCTGTTTACAATGATGAAAAACAAGAGATTTTAAAAGGAGACATTTCACAAGACTTTTTTAAGATGTCAAATAAATCGTTGGTGACCCCCGAGTTTTTGGGTGTGTCCTTTTAAATGCAAATGAGTGGATGCACTAAATGGCTTTGCCGTGGTTGGATAGTGCAGATTAAAGGGACACTCATATGCTTATTTTTCAGCTCCCCAAGAGTTAAACATTTGATTCTTACTGTTTTGAAATCCATTTAGCTGATCTCTGGGTCTCGCACTACCACTTTTAGCATAGCTTAGCACAATCCATTGAATCTGATTAGACCATTAGCATCGCAATCAAAAATAACCAAAGAGATTAGATATTTTTCTATTCAAGGCTACGTTTACACGTGGGCGGCTATTTTCATAAACAGACATTTCAACCTCTCCGGTTTCAAAAATAATATTGTGCACACATGTCAGTTTTCAGAAAAGTGGGGCGGCAGTGGCCTAGTGGTTCATGTAGGTTGTCTACAAACCGGAAGGTTAGTGGTTCAATCCCCGTCTCCACCGGACCAAGTGTCGAGGTGTCCTTGAGCAAGACACCTAACCCCAGCTGCTCCCGACGAGCTGGCTGGCGCCTTGCATGGCTGACACCGCCATCGGTGTATGAATGTGGGAGTGAATGGGTGAATGTGAGGCTAATTGTAAAGCGCTTTGGATGGCCATAGGTCTGTTAAAAAGCGCTATATAAATGCAGTCCATTTACCATTTACCAAAAGTGTTCAGTTACACGTACCCGTGCATATATGCCGTCGAGAGAAGCTCAAGCCCACGTAAGCCAATCGCCGGCAGCGCTGGCAGTGACGTGGACTGGTTCTTCGTGTTGGAGGGAGGAGTTGTTGCAGTATTTTTTCGATGACGTCAAAGTACCGCGAGAGCGATTCGAAATTAGACCTCTACGTGTGATTTCTCAACTCCCTCTCACGGTACATTGACATCATCCGTCTGACGGTTCTTGCAGCGCCGAATGAAGTCCAACAGGCGTAAAATTGCTGACATCCAAGCACTCGTCTCTGCTACTCAACATAATAGAGCAGCTGTATTTGCTAATACAAACACACGAAACGAGTTTGCACGAACATAAATGTAATCTTGGAAGCGTCCAGAGTAGCAGTCACATGTAAACATAGGTCGCACTTTTGACGTAGGTGCGAGCTCTGGGGCATACTCTGTGACGTTGCCTGCTTAAACATCCGTTTGTCTTAGGGCGCACTCACACTATCCAAACCAAACCGCGCTCGGGCGCGTTTGACCCCCAAAGCCTGGTTTGTTTGACTAGTGTGATCGCTCTGTTCCGTGCCCGGGCGCGGATTGGTTAATCGCGCCGCGGGGTTGCAGAGTTGGGCCGGAGCGCGGTTCACTTGGGCTCAGGCGCGGAAGGCTGTGGTGTGAGCGCATTCGTGCCTGAGCGCGATTCAAAAGGTGAAGACGTCAGTTGCGCGACCACATCACGCTCATCTGCCTCCGTAAAAACCTTTTGATGCGAGCAGCGGGTTTACGTGAATGTCTGAGCTGCGCACGTGACAGATCAACTAAGCAACATGATGACATGTGAGAGGGCTCTCTGAAATCGCGCACCAAACGACTCCGAATAAAAAACATAGACTTATCATTACGGTGGGTTCCAGTGTTAAGAGAGCGCTTTACTTCCTGCCTTTTTCAAAACAATCGCATCTTTATGACGAAAGCGTTTTTAGAAACAATTGGTTTCAGAGGCGAGTTATGCTATGGCTAGGAACTATACTCTCATTCTGGCGTAATAATCAAGGACTTTGCTGATGTAACATGGCTGCAGGAGGCGCAATGATATATCTGCCTAGAAAATTGCAACTTTTCGCAAAACTTAATTTTCCATCGTCCTAGTACACGATGTAACTACAGAAGTTCAAGTTTTAAATAGGAAACATATCAAAACTATTTGGTTATTTTTGAGCGCAATGCTTATGGTCTAATCAGATTCAATGGATTGTGCTAAGCTATGCTAAAAGGTGGTAGCGCCAGACTCGTAGATCAGCTGAATGGATTCCAAAAATGTAAAAATCAAATGTTTAACTCTAGGGGAGCTAGAAAAAAAGCATATTTTCAAAAAAAAAGTGGAGTGTCCCTTTCAGGGGCGGTATTATCCCCTTCTGATATCACAAGGGAAGCCAAATTTCAATGACTTATTTTATCATATGCTTGCAGAGAATGGTTTACCAAAACTAAGTTACTGGGTTGATCTTGTTCAACATTTTCTAGGTTGATAGAAGCACTGGGGACCCAATCATAGCACTTAAACATGGAAAAAGTCAGATTTTCACGATATGTACCCTTTAACATTTTTTTTGTAATGTTCCAGTTTATTTTAACTTAACCTTAACAGTTTAAAATGCTTAGAAATCCTACAATATTAATTTGTTTTCTTACCCAGAAAAAAAATGACAGCTTGCAAACACATTGTGTAGGTGATTATTTAGTAATCGAATCTAATTTTAGTAGTGAAAAAGTTGTGAAGCCGCAGTGTAGTACTTGGTGCTGGTGTTATTGCTTGCAGCCTGTAATTTTAAAATGAATAATTCTGTAAACATTGTCATAAATTTTTACCCTCCATGTCTTTATGCCGTTTTTGTTCTAGTTGAACACAAGAGACCATAAAGAATCCAAACGCAGCACCTTTGTATAAATTAACAATTCATACAAGCACAGCTGTCTAGCTCTGAAAATAACATCATAAATGTGGTCCATACATCTTTTGCCCACCATTCCATATGCTCTTGAGACATACTGTACAACAACTTGGTGTTATAAACATTTAAATCATTAATCACTGAAAAATCTTGCCCTCAACAGCAGGTTTCTAATCATATATGGAAAAAGTTGGATGTAAGGCCCTGTTTACACCTGTTTGCATTTTCCAAGCGTATGAAAGTTATTTCCTCTATTGTTCGGAAATATCAGAGAAAGTCCTTACAACAGCATCTGGGTTGGCGTGTGTTATTAGTTTTGAGCGGTTGTTATCTGGGAATAACAAACCTGCAAATGTCTTGACTGGCCAATCAGAATCAAGCATTCCAATGTTATAAGTCTAATAAGATTGAACAAATAATGACAAAATGTTTGCTTTTGGGTAAACTAAAAGAGGAACGCAGTGCACCTCTGACGGTGTGGCTCGACTCCTGTCGATCCTGCAGATCCAACTCCATATAATGCAGCTGCCGTTTAGATGTAGGACTGACCGGTATATTCACATAGTTTGCAGAATCACTTTGAAATCGGTCAATAACCATCAGTCCCATGTCCCCGGGGCAAGGCAGCGAACATCCTGTATGACAACACAAACATGATTCATAAACAGTTACCAATGCAATCAAGTGGATGAAATGCTGTCATGGGATGGTAATATAAGTACAGGCATCTCAATTACCATACTCTCCTGCTCTGAACTGTGGCCACCTGCATGCATCAGTCATAAATGCCATTTGCTCATAATTGCCTTTTGGATCTGCTGATCAGGACAAAAGCCCATGCATGAATCAGTAAGCCATTTATAATTAAGATTCTCAACACAACTCTCTCCGTGTAATATTGATTCATGGTTCAAAATGTAAAATCATTCATTTGTGCAGCTGAAACCAATCATGTTAAGGTGTTAGACGCAAACTTAGATATTCAGAAAAAATATCATAATTACTGTCCGTGGAAACCCAGCTAAACTCATGTTTTTTGTATGATGTATGATATATAAAATCAACCTACACAATATGAGAATCAATCTGTGAAAATATAACCTTGATATCTTTAATATTTACTGATTAAGGCCAGAAATTCAATAACTGCTCCAAATCTCACAGTTAGATTGAGACACAGCCTGGATTTCACAGACAAGCTTTTTTAAACAGTAATCTTTAACTCTTTCCCCGCCATTGGCGAGTTATCTCGTCAATTAAGCGAAAACACTTTTTAGGTCAATACATATTTCTGCCATTATGCAGTAGGTGGCGCTTTTACCCACCTTATCAAACACTATAGCATATACGGATCCAAAAACTGTAAAAAATCTGTGTATGTTTTAATCATCATGCTAAATCCGATCACTAATAATAGTCAAAAATGCAATTATTTTAGCCTTTTGTTCAAAAATTTGAATTTTTGAAGAAACCTACCCATATATGAGAGGTGCTAAAAAAGAGAACAAAGAAATATAGGATGAAAAGTTTTGTTGTTTTTTAAAGCAGAGGGTCTTATTCTTTTAATTTGAAAGATTGTATGTTTACATATTTATAGAAAAAAAATTATGGCATTAAACTTAAATCATAAAAAATACTGGTGTTGGGTGGCAACTTTGTTAAAAATGCTGCCGGGGAAAGAGCAAAACTGATGCATGTGCTATTGAACGTCATTCAAGTTTTGTTATTTGCCACAAAACAAAAACCAGTGATCCTGACCAAAAAATACATCTTTAGAGGTCTTTTATCAGTCTCACCGTGAGTCTCATGAAAAGGTTTCTGTTGCTCCGAACTGCTGCTCATCTCACATCTGCTCCTCTCCAACACCTACAAGAAACATAAACTGATTCACAAGGCATTTTTATCCTTTTCATTGACTGAAGGCATTCATATAAAGATTAAAAATAGAGAACCTAAAAGGGAAAAATTATCATTTATGTGCACAACATAGGCTACACCTGAAATTGAATGTACTGCATGGGACCATATTTGTGGAAGCAATAAAACAATTAATTGAACCTATTTTATTGTACAGTGGCAAGAAAATTCATTTCATAGTTTTCAGAAAAAATTTCTCATAAAATCTTTATCTAAGTCGAGGGTATTGGCAAACATAATGTGTCTAAAAATAATAACACAAAAAATTATTGAGAACAACCAAAAAACCTTATAGTGCTTGTGGAAAAGTACGTGAACCCTTTAGTTAATGATCTCAAAAAAGCCAATTGGATTTAGCACACCTGGAGTCTTGTTAAAATAATAAGTTAGAAGGTGTGAACTACAGCTACTCTGACTGATAAAAATCCCTCAAACTTTTGGAGTTTGCTCTGCACAAGAAGAACACGCTTATGTGAGCCATGCCTCGCCAAAAAAGCTTTCAGAGGAGATAAGATCAAGAATTGCTGCTTTACATTAAGCTGAAAAGGGCTACAAAGTTATTTCAAAGACTTTAGAAATTTACCTTTCTACATTTAGGTAAGCGATCTACACATGGAGATGCTATAGGACTGTTCCTACTCTACCAAGAAGTGGGCGCCCAGTCAAAATGACACAAATAGCACAACGAAGACTCATTAATGAGGTAAAGAAACAACTGCGAATGACAGCCAAAGATTTAAAGGCATCATTGGAACTTGCTAACATCTTTGTTCATGAGTCTACATTATGTAAAACACTGAACAAGCAGGTTATTCAAGGCAGGACACCATGAAGAACATTGCTGCACGCCTGAAGTTTGCAAAAAAGCACATTGACACTCCACAGCGGTGTTGGCAAACTTTTTTTTGTGGACTGATAAAACTAAGATTGAACTATTTGGAAAAAACACAGTGCTACATCTGGCATCTCATCATGAAAACATCATCCCAACTATAAAGTATGGTGAAGGAAACATCATGATTTGGGCCTGCTTTGCTGCATCAGGGCCTGGCCAGCTTGCAATCATTGAGGGAAAGATTAATTCCCAACTATATCAGACAATTCTTCAGGATAATGTGAGAATGTCTGTATGTCAGCTGATGCAACAGGACAACGACCCAAACACAGGAGCAAGTCCACAACAGAATGGCTTCAAAAAAAACAAAATTCGCCTTTTGGAGTGGCCAAGTCAGAGTCCAGACCTCAACCCAATAGAGATGGGCGGGCGGGTGGGTGTTGGGTGGTCAACCAGTTATTAATGCTTAGAGTTCAATTACTTTTTCCACTGCCATTTGAATGTTGAATGAGTGTGTTCAATAAGACATGAAAGATCAGAATTTTTTGTGTAATTATTTTTGTCAATACCCTTGACTTAGATGAAGATCAGATCACAATTTATGACAAATTTATTCAGAATACCATTAAATTCCAAAAGGTTCACCCACTTTTTCTTGCCACGTTATCTTCACTGTCTGTTGCTTGCTACAAATTTAATTTGAATATACTAAGCATGGGCGTAGATTTAGGGTGGGACGCTAGGGACATGTCCTTACCAATATTCAGGGAAGACTGAATTGTCCCTAGCAATAATTTCGACCAAAATTAATTTGTATTAATATATAACCACTGATGTCCGTCTTATTCTTGTGTTTTCTATTTTTACTTATTATATTTTTGTCAGAAATCATTTAAATTAGATTAGAAATCATTTGCAATCCCGTTCTGTAAAAATGACGCTCTATGTGGTACACAAACGGTTAACAGCTTTCGTTCTCTGCAATGCCCGCCTCCGTAACTCACATCGCTAATATGATTGGCTTTGCATTTCTTTAGTCCCGCCTCTCTAATCTTATTGCTAATATGATTGGATTAGCATTTCTTGAGTCCCGCCTCTCTAACGCACATCACTTTATGGGCTTGTCTTTACTCGCTACGTGTGATAGGATGGTTTCACTTTGTACAACGCGCCAAAGTTCACTCAACAAGACGCGCGTGATTATTCGGGCTACAGGTAAGTGAGGAAGAAAGTATTATTATACCCACTGTAACTGTTTCATTCACAAAATACGGAACAAGTTGTGTCACATAATGATTCAAGGAAAGTATTTTCACCAATACACGACAATCCCATGTTAACCTGAGGAGTTGCAAACTTTTGTCAACCTTTTATAAATGGGGTAGCAAGGTTATTTAGGGGGTCCCTAATCCATGAAAGAAAATACCCCCACCATGGTAAAAACATGAATTCATGTCATGATTGCTGAATACTTTACATTACTGCACTGTGGTGATTACTTGCACAGATGTAGACATAATTAGGGCCCGAGCACACCGGGGTGTGAGGACCCTATTGTTCTTCAAGGAGTTATTATTATTATTATTTTTCTCCGACTTCAGCGGGACTTTAGAGGGCCTAAACATACTCAAAAACTCATGAAATTTTGCACGGATGTCAAGAGTGATGAAAATTTAAATGTGGTGTAGGCTTTGGAATTAGGCGTGGGAAAACGGCTCTATAGCGCCACCTACAAATTTTCAACGAAGCAGCCCTCGGACTGTGTTTAACGTACAATTACGAAATTCGGTACGCTTCTGTAGCATGACAAGACCTACAAAAAAGTCTCTTGGAGCGAAGCCGTAAACCAAACAGGAAGTCAGCTATTCTGAGTTATTTTTGTGATTTGGGCGCAGTTTTTGTCATTTCCAGGCGTCATACTTTAACTAACTCCTCCTACAGTTTTCGTCGGATCATCTTCATATTTGGGGAGTGTCATCTTAAGGCCTTTGTGATGCTAAATTGCGAAGGATTTGACTCTACGTAAAAATTTGTGTCGGTTCTGGCCCGACAAAGTTTGATGTTTTCCGATGAAACAGGAAGTTGCTGGAACTCATGCATACAATGTCTGATCAGTCCCAAATTTCACATGATTGCTAAGAGTCCTGACCTGAACACATCTACATAACAATTTTCATTTATAGCCATAGCGCCACCAGCTGGCAACCTGAAGGAACATGTTTTAGCGCCACTTTCAAATATTCAATGCAGCAGCCCTTGGACTGTGTTTAACTTACATGTACGAATTTCGGTATGCTCATGTATTATTACAAGCCCTACAAAAAAGTCTCTTGGAGCAACGCCCTACACCAAACAGGAAGTCAGCTATTTTGAATTATTTCTCAGATTTTGGCTCAGTTTTTCTCATTTCCAGCAGTCATACTTTAACTAACTCCTCCTACAGTTTTCGTCGGATCATCATCATATTTGGCGAGTCTCATCTTAAGGCCTTTGTGATGCTAAATTGCGAAGGATTTGATTCTATATTAAAATTTGTGTCGTTTCTGGCCCGACAAAGTTGGATGTTTCGCTATGAAACAGGTTGCTGGAACTCAGGCATACAGTGTCCGATCTGTCCCAAACTTCACATGATTGCTAAGAGTCCTGACCTGAACACATCTACATGTCAATAGTCACTTATGGTTATAGCGCCACCAGCTGGCAACAGGAAGTGACATGTTTACACTGATTATGCAATGTCCGATCTGTCCCAAACTTCACATGATTAATAAGAGTCCTGGACTTGAACACATCTACATGTCAATAGTCACTTATGGTTATAGCGCCACCAGCTGGCAACAAGAAGTGACATGTTTACACTGATTATGCAATGTCCTGTAGCGATTCAGCGGGAGGAGGGGAATAAAGTTATTTGAAACACTATAAACCTCCGACTGTAATACTACGGGGATTCCCAAGGGAATCTTAGATTTTAGCTCAAAAGGGAATATTATGTATAACTAACTGTAATTAATTATACAAGTTTATCAGGTTTTACCTGGCGTAGCAGAATTAATAATAACAATTAATTAATATGTTCGTCCACCGAAGACATATATCCATAATCGTATATTAACGTCTAAGAAATGTTAATTTCATGGCCTTTAAAATTAACCTTCTTACTGATATACAGTGCTACTCGCAGCGTGTAGCTGGATCAAAAGGCAGAAATAGTGACTTTAATTTCATGAGCATTGGACACAGAAACAATTCAATTGTGAAAATGCAAAACCGGTTTATTAACTACAAAACGAAGTACACACAATGACTAACTAAACATACACATATACAATAACATAAAACATAGATGAGAAAGAAAAGACTGAAAAGCTAGAGAGAGAGTAAAAGATTGGCAAAAACACTATTGCTTAACATCTGCACAAACCATCGGAAAATCTCTAAGGATCGCCTTAATTTTCATAAGGGGTAAAGCTTAAACATCAGCGAGTAGAACAAGGTTAATACTTGCATTTGGCTCTTTGTGATGTAATACGAAGTGTCTGGTGCGCGCGGGTGCGAGCAGAGAGAGAGAGAGAGAGAAAATCCAGGTGTGCTCGTAAATCCGTTTGGTTGTTCCGTATGGCGGAGTGTTCCGCGTAAATTGTCCGAACTCGAAGTGCAAAGTGCAAGCCAGGAAATTACTGTCCCGAAGAGTAGGACAGGGCTCAGAGAAAAGATGATGAATCCGAGGGACTCTGGGTGAGTCTCAGCGAGTTTCCAAACTGCGCTGACGAATTGAGCGATTGAGCGCTGAGTGCTGAGCAACTGAGCAACGATGGCTTGGACGATAGGCCGTTTTGACCTTTCACGCGCCCAGCCCATTTTAGGTGAAATGACCAATGTGCGAAGTGTTCGATCGCGCGGGAAACAAGCCTTTGTTCTTTCAGACATCACATTTGCGTAAATGCCAAATGATAAAAGTTTGTTTCCATAACTCTTCAAATCGATATTAAATGACATTGATGCGGCTTATGGTAATATGATACATAGAAATGATTAGGAAATAAAGAGTGGATTAATTTGATACTAGACGAGACATGGGTTTGAGATCACGTTGAATAATAATTTCATACCTAAGATATGAACCATGCTACAGTGAACAAAATCTAACTAAAGTGTTAACACACAGTTACATCACACATACACGATCATGCAGTAAAGGGATATAAAATATATATACATTTAAACAGCTCATTGTGATCTTTAAATGTGGTTTCATCACAGACATATAGTCTGTGCCCCCTGCTGTGTCTCTGGCGGTCGTCATTCCATCGGCTCTGATGTAACTCCTTTGAACCTCCTTTTACGACGGCATTTGTTTTAATTGTCGCCCACTTTACAGCCTTGATAGGTGATAGAGGAGACAGGGTTATCTAATTATCACAATTTTAGGGCTGTTGAAATCCAGATGCCAAATGGCCCCAATCTGACTCCGAGCCATTTGCTACATATCCCCCCTTCATGGCCACCAGGGTCTTGAGAGACTTTGGTGGGCGATGGTTCAATAGGCGATGGTTGGACAGGTCATTTGGTCTGGATGGCAGGTGTATCTTAATTTTCTGCAGCGCTTCTGCGTGCCTGCAGAAGGGTGATTTCGATGAGGTTGGGCTCTTGCTCGGCTTGTGTGTCTTGCTTCCCACGGTTCCGCTTGAAGGCTCGAGGGAGGGCAGCTGTGCACTTGTTCACTGTTTCCTGCATCCCGCTGACTCTTCGGTACAGGATGAAAGCGAGGCCAAGAGTAAGGGCATATCCTACTCCTGTGGAGAGGCACAGTACCGTGTCAGCGGCGGTCCAGGCTCGGACAACAGGGAGGCTGTGCATAGCTGGCATCCGAGCAAGTGCCTGGAGGGCAGTGTCGATGGGCGTGACATCAATTAGTTGGGTCCCCCCTTCTGCAATCCTCATCTCCAGTTCAGGGTCTAAAGTGAAGTTGTGGTCCCTGAAGAAAGTTGAAATTTCCAGTTTGGTGTGGTACTCCTCACTGGGAAGGTGATAGAGTGCGAGTTCATCGATGTGAAGAATCGCATCCTTTGGAACTTGAATCCACATCGTCTGGTTTGGTAGACTGATGCGGGTGGCTGTGTCGTGTTGGTCGTAGGTCAAAATGGCTGTGCTGGCTGGGGTGTTGACCAGCCATCGGTCACCTACGATTTCTGCTTGGGTGTTAGTGACCTCGGCTCGTGGTTTAGCTGAGGCAGGACAACGAGAGTCAATCTTCATGGGCCGCAGCCCACAGATGCCGTCAGTGTTGTCCCGAAGGAAAGGTTTGCTGGGGCAGAGATAATGAATGTCTTTAGTGAGGCTGCACATGCGCAGGTTTGGTGCAAGGTACAGCTGTTCATTGCTGTCATGGTAAGCCACAACGTCGGGGGTGCGTATTCTGATGTGGGTGTTTCCCTGCCAGAAGCCAACATTGACAATGTCTTTGAGTCTGTAGATGTTGTGTGACTCAATGATTGGCAGGTTTATCAGAAAAGCAAGTTCGCCTTGTTCAGGGGCTATGCTTAAGGGAATTGCGCTACCTAGGGAGTAGGCCAGATGCGCCTGCAGAGTGTTTGTTGGCCCTGCAGTGGCAGAGGATAAAATGGTCTGTACCAGGCTTAGGGGTACCAGGTAGGGTGGAATTCTACCCATGGCTAGACTGTCCACAGAGGAGCTCACCTCGCGCAGCATGTCTGACATCAGAGCTGTGACCAGTTGAGAATAGGCATGATCCACCTGCAGTACTGAGAAAATCTGTTTCAAAGAGTTCACTGTTTGTTTCAGTGCGACACTGTGTGTGTTGAGAATTACGACAGTATCTTTTAAGGATTTTCCCATGGTTTGCAGTGATTTGCTCTGAGCTGTCAGTTGTTCTCTCAGTTGAGGTATTTCCTCCTGGATCTCATTCACATGTCGTCTCACCGTGGCTATGCTGACTGCATTGACACTGGTGACTCCAATGTTGAACAAAGTTCCGACTGCTGCGGCGGCTCCGAGTAGGGCCCCCAGGAACCGCTTGGGGCGCTTAGTTTGTCCGCTGAGATCTGCTTGTGTGACAGTCATCTTCTGAAGTTGGTACAGCATGTGTTTGATGTCGGCCTCTGCGTGAAACATAGCGTTCTGCGCCCATCGTTCTCCTGCCCAACTGGTTTCTGGTGCTGATGCTGTGTAGTGTGCTCTGTAGACATCACTGGGGTTGAGTCGGACATAGACTTTTTGGCTATGTGTTCTGCAGTTCGTGATCAGGAGTCCAGGTTGCTCTTTTAGGACGATGCCTGAGGCTGAACCCGGCGACACGATTTCAGGTTGCGACCACCCCCCTTGTAGGCTGATGTACAGGACAGTGATACACAGCAGCATCCTGGTGACAGAGAGAGAGAGAGAGAGAAAGAACAATAGGTGAGCGCTACAGGTCCTTGTTTGGTCAGGACAGCTCTCTTTCTTTTCATTAGCGGCTGTTCCCTAGGTGGCAGAGTTTTAGTGATGAGGCAGTGTGGAGGGAGTTTGGCCTGGTTAGTGCTAGTCCCCCCTTTACTGTCATGCCACAATGTTGAGTGTCTCTTGACTTGGTTCCGGTGGACCCCTCTGAAAATTGGTTCCTTCTGACTCCTGCCCATCTTGATCCGGTATGCGACGGGAGAGAGTTTGTCCACAATCTCATGAGGTCCTGCCCAGTGTGGCAGAAATTTCTTTGACAGCTGCTGGTGAGCTGTCTGAATTGGCGGGGCGAAACTGTAGTACCAGATCTTGGTCGTTTGAAAAGCGAAGGTCGTTCCCAGATGAAGTTCATCCAGATACTGGTGAGTGGTGTATGCTGTGGTCTGGGTGGTGTCATTGGGTGCTGGAAAGCATTCTACCAACTTTGTGAATTGGCAGATGACCGTGAGAAAGTGTTCGTTGCCCCTCGTTGACCTGGGTAATGGTCCAACCCAGTCTATCTGGAGGTCTGACAATGGGAAGTTGACACCTCTTTTTTGCAGTGGTGCTCCATGGTTTGGGTAAGCCGGTTGGAACTGGCAGCAAACCAGACATCCCTTGATGTATTGTGCTACATCCTGCTGCATTTCAGGCCAATATGCCACCTGTTTCAGTGTTTCATACGTGGCTTTTGTGCGATGATGTCCAGCACATGCTGTGTCGTGCGCATGCATCAGTAGGACCCCCCTATGGGCCTGAGGAACCACAAGCGCAGGTGTCGTGCGGTCATCAGGGACATACCCGAGGATGTTGTGTTTTATGCGCAGCAGGTGCCTGACATCGCCGAGGCGTTTGCGGGTTGGAGCAGCAGACAGATCATAGTTTGTGATAGGGTAGGTGGAGGGGTCTGAGAGGTGGTTTAACATAGCTTGGGTAGCGATGTTAAAGGCTTGTAGTTTCTGATGATCTGCATCATCCTGCATGGCATCCGCAGCTTTTAAATTCTGTTGAACTTGTGCGTCAAGTCCTGGGTATGGCTCTGAGTCTTTGGCTGGATGCAGAGTGCAGAGCAGTGAACTTTTGGAGTTTAGGTCTGAGACGAAGTTCCCGCGGCTGGCTGGGGGGTCGTCCATGACCTGTGTGACCTGGCAGTTTACCTCAGATGATCTGGCTGATTTAAAGGGTAAAGGTTCTCGCACTTGAGCCCAAATTTTTAACTGTTTAAAGTCCATTAAGGGTTCAAATCGGTCTAGCAGGTCTTTGCCAATGAGGAGAGGGTATGAGTCCATTGGTGAGATGTACACAGGGTGTATGATGCTCATAGGACCGATCGTCAGGTGGATGTGAATCACCTGTTGCAGTTGAACTTCAGTCTGGCTGTAAGACTGCACATTCAGCATACACCTTTGGGGTTTAAGGGTCAAATTTTGGGCCTTAGCTCTGTTCTGGAGTCTGGTGAAAAGCTGGGATGACATCAGCGTTAGGTCAGCTCCGGTGTCGACGAGGGCTTCTAGTTCGACCTCATTTTCCAAGGTGATGGATAGATATAGCTTTTTTGCTTCTCCTCTTTCGATCAGGTTTCCCAGGAGGCTTGGTACTGGGGCTGTTGTATTAACGGGAAGGCAGTTAAAACTGGTTTCCTGTGACTCTGTAGGGAAGGAGACAGTTAACACAGCACTCTCTGGTACTTGCAGGCTTTGGTTGGTTGGTGTCTGAGATATTGTTTGTACGCCAAAGTCTTTGGTTTGTGAAATGAATAAGGAGTCGGGTTTGTCTTCGTGGTCCTGCTTGTGGGGCCTCTTTTGGATTAACTCCTTCAATATTCTCAGAATCTCTGCTGATTCAGACGTGTCTGTGTCACTCTGTTTCTGGGGTAGTTCAGACTTAGCCTTGCTCTGTGTGTATCGAGACTGATCTCTCTGTTGACTGTTCGGACTGTTACCCGTATTTGATCTGCCAGGTGCAGGACGGTTACCTCTAGGTCGTCGGCCAGGTTCCCGCGAGCCGCCACCCTTCTGGTTGTCTGATGAGTTTGGCCGGCTCCATGACCTCTCGGCGCGTCCCATTTGGTGCTTGGGACGAGCCCCTTCATGGCCGTACCATTCCTGGCTGGCTGTAAAGTCTCTTGACCCTCTGTTGAAAGGTCTTTCACTGTGGTGCGGTCGTGCGCCCTCCAGTGGTAGTTCAGGGTACAGTTCAGAGACAGGGAGAATGACAGGGTTTTTAACAGTCTTTTCAGAGGCCGCTCTTTGTTTACCATAAGCTTTATGGGCCAAGTCCCGCAGCTGCCTGGTTGTCATCGTGCGAGGGCAGGCCATAACCCCTAAGTGTTGGCTTACTGTGAAATGAAGATTTCGCAGGAAAAGGGTCCTGAAGTTAAAGTCCTCCTCCATTCCTGGCTCATTCCGTGAGCCAAAGTAAGCTCGCCTGAGTCTGTTGTAGTAGGCCTGTGGAGTTTCGTTTCTGCTCTGTTTGAGGTCCATTGCTGTAACTAGTCCATGTTCTGACTCTGGATCCGAAAACTCTTCTATTAAAGCCTTTTGCAGCTGCTTGTAATCCATCTTGACGTTTTCTGGCTGCCGGTCAAGGAAACTCCTCACCTCACGACTGGAAGTAACCCGTAGTAGATACAGTTTGTCTCTTGTGGTTACATTTGGCAGTGTTTGCACATAAAAGTCAATGTCCTGCAGGTAAGAGTGGATATCATGGCCACCTGCAGGCTCTGGGGTAAATGTTGGGATATTTCTAGCCAGCTTGTCAAGGTCTTTGGGTGCCACGCCGGGCATGTCTGCAGGTGACCTCGGGAAATTTGTTTGTTCCCACCCCTGTGTGGTAGTGAGAGGTTCTGGGATGCTGGCTGATGTCTTTAACAGTGGGCTCCCGCCCCCCTTTTCAACAGAAAAGCTTTGTTGGGAGGGTGCAGGCTCACTGGTTGAATGAAAGGGAAAGGTTGCTATTTCCCTTACTTGTTCAGCTTGCAGTTTATACGCATAAATGAGTTCTCTTTGGGCGAAGTCCAGGTCGTCCCTAGCCTGGTCTCGTTGCTGAGCCAGAGCTCGACCTTCATCTCGAGACGCTCGCAGGTGATTCTCACAGGCCTTCAGCTTGGCATCACGTTCCTTCAGTTCTGCCTTTGCTCTCACCAGAAGATGTTCAGCCTGCTGAAGCTTTCCAGACAGCTCTTCTCTGGCTGTCTTTTCCTGTTGCTCCTTGTGCTCTGTGTCTGTGCGGAGTTTTGACAAGGCCTCTTGGAGTTGTCCAATCTCGTCCTTTAGCCTCCAGTGTTCCTCCTCCGTCGATGGGTGTTGATCCTCTAATCCTTGTGTCAGCTGATCTAGACGATTCTGCGCCTCCTCCTGATTCCTCCGTGCCTCTGCCGCTTGGAGCTGTAGAGCTGCTGCATCCTGTTCCAGTTGGGCGATGTTCCTTTCGCCCAGTTTACGCTGGATGATGAGGTTGTGAGCGATGGCACCTGTGATCTTGGCTATATCCTTGTGACTGTAGCTCCTCGTTGGGTCGTGGGCTATGAGTTTATCCAGGGTGCCGTCGAGTTGCTCTCTTTCCAGGTGTTGCAGTTCATTGGCGAGGTTGGGCAGAAGTTCAGATGTCACAGCGCTGAGCCAGGCCTCTAGCTGGTCCCAGTGGTTGACAGGGCTTGGTGATCTGGACATGTTGACACACTGATAGAAGAGAAAACACAAAGAGCCAATGCGAGTCCGCACAGTTCAACGAGCTACGGCAATAAAATATATATATATATATATATATATATATATATATATATATATATGTGGGCTATGAGCTTATTATCAGGGCCTTTCTCCAGCGGCACAGATAATCAGTGTGGGGAAATAAGGGAAAAATTCTAGTAATTTGTCGCTTTGTTAAAACCTATAGGTCGCCTTGGACATTTGGTTAATCGAGCGTATTACTAATGAATTCTCCTAATGGTTTGTGCAGTTTTGCTCTTTCAGCCCAAAATAAAGTGAATCAAAATAATTAAAATTAATTAATTATAATGATAGAAATAAACTAAAACAAAATAAAATAAAGAATGAGGAGAGGGTAGGTTGCTGGAAATGAAATAGGAACGGAAAAGAGAGGAAAAAAAACAAATAAATAATAAAAAAAACAAATAAAATAATAATAATAAAAATAAAAATAATCTGAAAATGGGAATTTAGACAGCCAACAGACTAAGTCCTAAGGCTGGGAAAATGAAGAGGATAGGAGGTGGAAAAGGGGTTTCCTGTTTCAGCTTAGCAGGTTCTCTACCCTAGATTTGATGACAGGGCCTTACAGGGAGAGGGCACTATGGAGTCATGCGAGCTAGGGGAGTGGCTTAGCTAGAGTGGCTGGGCTAGACCCAACGTGAGAGGGATCTGGTGCCTCTAGTGGCTACAGAGGGGAGAAAAATGCATCTCTTTTACACTAACACCTGTTGACTATTTAAGACAACCCAGGGTGGAACACAGAGACAAGGCGCTTCCCTGAGCACGCAGCCAAGAGTGCCGGGCCTTCTGCCCTCCCCACCTCGACCGCTCAACAGTCACGCCCTTCACACCGCCAGGCCGCACTCAAAGGTGTCACCCACCAACTGGCACTGCCGCTAGGGCTTTGTGTGTCAGCTGGCACGGTTAGCGATTGGAGTGCCCGGTGGCAGAGGTCGCACTGTGTCTTGCTGCCTAAGGTGCTAAAGGAGGGAGCTACCGCAGCACCCCGACTGTACACACTCGAGTCAGTTCCGCGGGACCGGTCTCTTGTAGAACTCACCGCTGGCGAAGTCCTGATTCATCTATCAAGTGTTAGCTTTAAAGAGATGCACAGGGGCTTATCCTATTGCACCAGTTAAAACATAAATGAATTCACTGAGAATGGGACTTATGGGGCTGAATTCTATTCACAGTAAAGAATTGATTCAATTAAAATTTAAAATAAATCAAACTGCATGAAATTTAAATTTAAACTTAATTAAAATACAATCTCTACAATAGAAAAGAGAACAGGAAAGTAAGGGGCGAGAGAGAACAGCAAAAAAAAAAAAAAAAATGAAATAAGATAAAAATAAAATAAATCAAAAATAAAAAAAATTAAATAAAGAAATAATAAATTAATAAAGCCACAGCAATATTAATTATTATTTATCATTTAAGACCATAATCTTCAATATGTAGGAAATAAAACTACAAAGTAGTAGAATAACCTAGTTATTGAAGTAAGGTCAAAATTCCAAGTTTGACTCCTGTCATACACTTCCCAAAAGAGTTTATGAGAGGGCCAAACGAACTTTCCCCACCAGATGGCGATATTTCGCCCAACAAACAAAGAAAGCGGAAGTGAGGCGTAAAGTAAAGGAGGAGAAGGAGAAGTGTTAGACACTCAAGACTGACATCTAGTGTTAGAACTAGGTAGTACGCTTTAAACTGACAAAGATTCGCTTCTATTCAACAATTACATCGGCGGCCGCTCCGTTGCTAAGACGACGGATGTAATTTGCTCATGTTTGCGCTGCCTATTTTAATTTTGGCTTAGTTACCGGGACACGCAATAAACAAAGAGTCCAACGTGCTTTATCGTACGTTGTGACTATAAATACTTGATCAAGTTTTCATCTCCTTAAAAAAATTGAAGTCTTACCCTCGGGGCTTACAATTTTAAAAATCCACGTACGTGAATAAAATGGAAAAATACAATAGACAGCTTCTCTAATTGTAAATCATTTCCTGGAGATTAAACAAAAAGGCCTTATCAGATGGGAGTACTCACTCGACCACCGCTTCGCTCTACATAAAGGAATTCTACTCTTTATTAGGCGGAATCAGACAGTAATGCAGCGTATCAAAGTGTTTTTAATACGGTTACCTTAAAGACTGCAGTTAGCTATACATAACAGGGGCGCGAGTCTGTTACGTCCTGAAAATGATACAGGAAAATACATTTTCATTCATACAAATAAAGAACGAAATCAGTTATAGCTGATAGTTCTTTTTCATTCACACAATGCAAAAACACATTTGATTTGTAACTGGTTTGCTCAGAAAATAATGTTTAAATCTGCCCGCGCGTTCTCCACCATTAATATGTAGCGATTCAGCGGGAGGAGGGGAATAAAGTTATTTGAAACACTATAAACCTCCGACTGTAATACTACGGGGATTCCCAAGGGAATCTTAGATTTTAGCTCAAAAGGGAATATTATGTATAACTAACTGTAATTAATTATACAAGTTTATCAGGTTTTACCTGGCGTAGCAGAATTAATAATAACAATTAATTAATATGTTCGTCCACCGAAGACATATATCCATAATCGTATATTAACGTCTAAGAAATGTTAATTTCATGGCCTTTAAAATTAACCTTCTTACTGATATACAGTGCTACTCGCAGCGTGTAGCTGGATCAAAAGGCAGAAATAGTGACTTTAATTTCATGAGCATTGGACACAGAAACAATTCAATTGTGAAAATGCAAAACCGGTTTATTAACTACAAAACGAAGTACACACAATGACTAACTAAACATACACATATACAATAACATAAAACATAGATGAGAAAGAAAAGACTGAAAAGCTAGAGAGAGAGTAAAAGATTGGCAAAAACACTATTGCTTAACATCTGCACAAACCATCGGAAAATCTCTAAGGATCGCCTTAATTTTCATAAGGGGTAAAGCTTAAACATCAGCGAGTAGAACAAGGTTAATAGTTGCATTTGGCTCTTTGTGATGTAATACGAAGTGTCTGGTGCGCGCGGGTGCGAGCAGAGAGAGAGAGAGAGAGAAAATCCAGGTGTGCTCGTAAATCCGTTTGGTTGTTCCGTATGGCGGAGTGTTCCGCGTAAATTGTCCGAACTCGAAGTGCAAAGTGCAAGCCAGGAAATTACTGTCCCGAAGAGTAGGACAGGGCTCAGAGAAAAGATGATGAATCCGAGGGACTCTGGGTGAGTCTCAGCGAGTTTCCAAACTGCGCTGACGAATTGAGCGATTGAGCGCTGAGCGCTGAGCAACTGAGCAACGATGGCTTGGACGATAGGCCGTTTTGACCTTTCACGCGCCCAGCCCATTTTAGGTGAAATGACCAATGTGCGAAGTGTTCGATCGCGCGGGAAACAAGCCTTTGTTCTTTCAGACATCACATTTGCGTATTTGCCAAATGATAAAAGTTTGTTTCCATAACTCTTCAAATCGATATTAAATGACATTGATGCGGCTTATGGTAATATGATACATAGAAATGATTAGGAAATAAAGAGTGGATTAATTTGATACTAGACAAGACATGGGTTTGAGATCACGTTGAATAATAATTTCATACCTAAGATATGAACCATAACAGTGAACAAAATCTAACTAAAGTGTTAACACACAGTTACATCACACATACACGATCATGCAGTAAAGGGATATAAAATATATATACATTTAAACAGCTCATTGTGATCTTTAAATGTGGTTTCATCACAGACATATAGTCTGTGCCCCCTGCTGTGTCTCTGGCGGTCGTCATTCCATCGGCTCTGATGTAACTCCTTTGAACCTCCTTTTACGACGGCATTTGTTTTAATTGTCGCCCACTTTACAGCCTTGATAGGTGATAGAGGAGACAGGGTTATCTAATTATCACAATTTTAGGGCTGTTGAAATCCAGATGCCAAATGGCCCCAATCTGACTCCGAGCCATTTGCTACAGTCCGATCTTTCCCTAACTTCACATGATTAATAAGAGTCCTGGACTGAACACATCTACATGTCAATAGTCACTTATGGTTATAGCGGCACCAGCTGGCAACAGGAAGTGACATGTTTACACTGATTATGCAATGTCCGATCTTTCCCTAACTTCATATGATTAATAAGAGTCCTGGACTTAACACATCTACATGTCAATAGTCACTTATGGTCATAGCGCCACCAGCTGGCAACAGGAAGTGACATGTTTACACTGATTATGCAATGTCCGATCTTTCCCTAACTTCATATGATTAATAAGAGTCCTGAACTGAACACATCTTCATGTCAATAGTCACTTATAGTTATAGCGCCACCAGCTGGCAACAGGAAGTGACATGTTTACAATGATTATGCAATGTCTGATCTGTCCCAAACTTTACATAATTGACAAGAGTCCTGGACTGAACACATCTACATGCCAATAGTCACTTATGGCCATAGCGCCACCTGCTGGCAACAAGAAGTAACATGTTTTACACTGATTATTCAAAGTCAGATCTGCCCTACATTTTACATGATCAATAAGAGTCCTGGACTGAACACATCTACGTGCCAATATTTACATGTAGTCACTCATACTCTCATACACTTTTAAATGGTTCACCTATGTTTACATGCTTAAATGCCTATTTACTACTGTTCCCTTTAATTCTTATGCCACGGCGTGGCGGTGTCATGTGTGCGAGGGCCCTTCCATCACTGCTTGCAGTTTTAATGTAAGGTTGCATTTTAAACTTAAACTATTTTTTTCACACTGATTAACTGTCTGTTAATGAAAAGAAGATTTAATGTGAACTACAGAAACATTAATAAACGTTGTTCAGGAAACAGCATGATATACATACCTACTTTAACACTGGGATTTTTGGGCAAAATTAAATTAAGAATTAAATATGAATTGCATATTCTTCAATGTTATAAAGTAAATATGGATTCATATATGTTACAAAGTGATTTTCTTTTCTTTTTTGACAAAGACTTAAACAGTTACTGTTTATTAGGCTCTAGGATATAACAAATTGTTTATTATAGTACATTACATTTGGGATGGCACCGGGGGTGGCGAGTCAGATGTCACTGAGTAAAGAGCATACTGAGTTGTCTTTGTCTTGTTTTTGCAATGCGACCATTTTATTTATGTCCCCACCAATGCCAGGAGCAAACCTACGCCCTTGATACTAAGCAAGAAACCACCTAATGTAATAAGCTGTATGATTAAAACAAGTGTTCAGTTTGTGGTCACAATAAAAAGGCACATTCCACTAATTAATTTTTTTTAATTGTATTGCATTTGTCCTCGAACTGAAATGTTTGCAGAAGCAACTATTATGCAAATGTTCTTTGCAGCTTTAGGAGTGAAATAAGAAATGTGCAGATTAGGGAAATTGTTTTTATTTCTCATTTGGCTGTTTTTTACCGCTTATTACTGCATTCTCAGATCCAGGAGCTTGTGGTGAGATGACAAACACATTTTTAATTCACTTTGCAAACTAGCTTTGCTTCCCCACTGATGCATCAACATCTGAGCGTCCTCCAAACAAACAGACCCCTGAAACAATCGGCAGATTTGCCCTGGAAGGCTAAATTCTGTGATTGAAGCGGACTGGCGCGCACTCAACACAATCCTGATCTGTAGGGCTAAACTTTGATGCACGTTGTTGGCATTAAAAGATTTGCATTTACAATCTAGGGAACAGTTTGTACCACAAAAAGTGCATTTATGCTGAAAATGATTTACAGTGGGCAGCTTTTTCTCCATAATTTTTGCATATCTGAGTATCTTCTAACATATGGAGGATAATTGGTTCATTGTTTTTTCTTTGCGAGCAGTCGCATGCTAATTACAAAAAGAAATAATAGCAACAATAAAATAAAATCTTGTTACCTTGCCGCCCCCACAGTCTGGACAAAAGGTTGGCTGTAATTCTGTCATTGATGAGCCTTCAGGAGGCGCTTCACCACACCAGTTTAATCTCACTGGCACAGTGGCATCTGCAGACGTGTCCTCCTTTCTCACAGCTCCTCCGCTCTCAGGCCTCCGCTCCTGGTCTGCAGGAATCAAAGACTGCTCCTGATCAGAGGTGTGGTGGTGTGCGAGCCGACGGGGGACATCATAATGCTGCAAAGCTGGATTGGGTACCAAGTACCCAGTGGCTTGCATTTCAGCAGCGTCTCTACGGGAACACGCACATGACCCGTGCTCGGGTATGTGGGTTATTGTCCGTACCAAAGTGTTTTGAGGGAGGCTTATCGAGGACCCAAACTCCTCAGTCTCTCCATGTCCAATATCCATGCTACCAGTGTATGAAGAAGAGAAGCTTCCAGAATAGGAGGAATGGCTCCCTGTGGCAATACCACTGTCGGTTGAGCTCTGGCGTCCCGCCTCTTGAAGGCCCCTAGGTTGTGGTGGCTTGGATGGGGGGCGGAGACCTCCAGTACCTGCTCCATATAGACGCTCGTCACTGGACGTGCTGACAGAAAAGGCTGTGCTCTTGGGTCCCGTGGCCACTGATGATGATGAAGGTTCGACAGGGGTGGGATGTCTGACAGGCTCGGACCACAATGCCAGACGGCTGCCCAAGCTGTTATCAGACTGGCTGGTCTCAGAGGAGGAGCTGGAGATACTCCTATCATCTCCTGCCATGGAGGCACCATAACTGAAGGTGGAGGCTGCACAGTTGTGACAAAGAGGGGTGGGATTAACATAATGCAATTGACATATGATTTAGGAAGGAACATTTGAAATCAGGCCCTAATATCACTGTTGTTAACAACCCTAATAGTCAAACTAATTGAAAAGTTAGTAGAATACTTGAAGTGGACTATGGAAATAAAAAAGCAATAAAAAAGCTGAATATTTTTGCAATTTAAGTTTTTCCACAGTCATTTTTCCATGTAATAACAGTTCAGAGAAACCATATGTGTCAAATAAGCAATACGCTTTGTTTGAGACAAAGAAAAATATGTGAGCCATTATTATTTCCAAAAATATGAACTTGAAATATGATTGACGGGAACAGCTGTGGCATTTCATTTTTGTTTTGTCCCTTGATAAATACAGGCCTGGTTTCACAGACAAGGCTTAGCTAAAGCCAGGGCTAGACATTAGTTAAATGAATATGTTTAAGCATCTTTAATAAACATGCCTTAGAAAAAGACATTAATGGATATAATAAATCAATGGCACTGGCATATTTTAAGATCCGTCAGTGCAAGTTATTTTCAGTCAATGTGATTTAGTCTAGGACTTGCCTTAAGCCTTGTCTGTGAAACCATGGGATAGTAACTTTGAACTGTCATTGTACTGTATGATGTCATGTATGTACATTTTTTCCTTTTCTGATCCACTGACAAGATACCATGCAGCTCACTGATTTAAAATAACTTAAGGATAATAACAATACAGAAGAAAAAAATGTCCCATGCATTTTTGTGTTACCTGCACTGCTGTGTTGGCTACATATAGACAGCATACTGAGTCGCTTCTCTAGTTCACTGGCCTCCTGGCTAATCCTGTCTTCTATAGACAATGGGTTAGCACCTAGGTCTGCGAATACAAAATCTCATTAGAATATAATTACACGAATACAGTGAACATTCATTACTCATACACACACAGACACAAACATATGTCTCGTAGCAAAATACAAACATGCACGTGACAGCACGTCCTCGTCTCTGTGAATAAATTCATGTGTAATCCATCACTGTTGTATCAGTCCCCACTGGGAGACTAACAGGAGCCACTGGCCACATTTATTAGTCTCTATAGCTACAACAACCCCACAGCAATAATCCCTTACCCAAGCAATGATGCATGTTAAGTGTTCTTAAATAATGATGTTTAATAATGTTACTGTAATTTAAAGTAGTAGCATTAAAACAAATGAAGAGTATTGTAGCAAAATGAGATTACATCCGTTTTTTTTTATTTTATTTTGGTTGTGCATTCCAATTAGGGATGCACCGATACCACTTTTTTGGAATACAAGTACGAGTACAAGTACGAGTACTTGCATTTCAGTACTTGCCGATAGCAATACCAAGTACTTAATAAAAAACATTATTTAAATTAACATCTTTAGTCATATAATTTAACAAAAAAACAAGGGACTAGTTTTCCAGTTTGTTGTAAACTCTGCCTCTTTGGACAACACAAGAGGCATTAACCCCTTACACGCCGCTCAAACATAGACATTTCTCAGAACGTGGTATCGATCCCTGGTATCAGGGGACTTTTAACGGGTACGAGTACTTTAGAAAATGTGGTATCGAGGCCGATACACGTAATTCCAATTAATATTAATTCAACTGCAGTTGGTTTGTTTTGATTTAAACCTTCATAACTTAAAAAATAGAGCTAAGTAGCACCATAAAACAAAATAATAACATGATAACATAATAATAAGCATGTTTTGACAAAAATGTTAAAAACGGATTTATCTAGTTTTGCAACGAAACTCTTTAAACATAAAACATTAGTATTTGATGTATTTTAGCAAAGATTATAGATTTTTAGTCACATCTTTCATTGGTCTTGTTATGCGCTCAGTCTTTTACATTTGCTGTTGGATGACTTCATGTCACTTGTGTTACATTTTTTTATAAAAAGCATTTTTGAGTTTTTGAGTGCAAATTAATCTTTACATCAGAATTGAATCGATTTAATTAAACAAACAGACAATTAAAAAGATAATTTGACTTTCCATTATAGAGATGCTAAATAAACAGTCCTTCCAGAAAAACGCAGAGTTTTTTGTGATTGTTGCGAGCAAAAATCCTTGATCTTGCGGTATGTTTTCTTAAAAAATGGATATTTATTTATGCAATTTGATGCAATGAACTTGCAAAAACTGCAGGAACTTGCAAAAACTGTTTGCAGCTTTTCAACGATGTTCACATCACATAATCATTTCACTTCATAACGTTCCCATGGCAACAGGGCTAAGATGTATGTGATTTTTGCTACAAAAATGCAGGGATAATCCGCATATTTTGCTCATAGAAATCTGCAATTTGAAAGTGCGGTGTATTTGAAAAAATGCGTCCACCGCATAAATATGCGGACTTTGGCTGATTATGCGTTGAATCATGCAATCTCATAATCACGTTTTTCTGGAGGGACTGAAAAATATTCTCCATTTTATGTTGTGTCACAGATACAACGAATGGTCCTAAATTTTGACAAATGTCACTCTTTCAAAGGAAACTTTATTCCGTAATGACGTAGTTGTAAATATATCAGGAATATTCAATATATTACAAACACACACACACACACACACTTTGGCATTGTTTTTGACCATGGCTGCATAGATGTTTTCAGCAGCAACAACCAGCAAACAAACAGCTTTTGTGGACTAAACAACTAAGTTACAGTAGTTTTTTTCTGATAAATAGGGAAATAAATACCATATGTCAAATGTCATACCTAATGGGTATCAACTGTTACACTGAGCTAACATTACTGTGTAAAATTAATGTATACAATATGAGCTACAGAATTCTTGCCTTGCTGCCAAACCTCTCCGCACAGTTGTTATCCATGCTTGTTGTCTCCCCTCGTATTTAGCAAACCTAAACATTTTATTTTCGACAAAGTGTTTGTTTTAAAAATCAGTTTAGCCTAGGCAAACTGAAAAATAATCAGACTTCAGGTTAGGAAACTCTTAAAAAAAGGGTTGCCATAAAAGAAAACATTTTTGGTTCCTCAAAGAACAAATGCCATTTAATTTATACCGTCTAAAGAACCCTTTTTCACTACATAACACCTTTTGTGAAAAGCACCTTTATTATTAAAAGTGTAGGTTGGTGAACCAAGACATTAAACTCAAAGTGCTTTAAAGGTAACAATAAATCAGTCAGAAAAGGAACAATATACAGAAAACTCTCTTGAAAAAAAAACAAAAGTGGTACACAGAGAGTCCAAATATTTAAAGTTTAAAACACCTTATTAGCATGAGAAGTCCATTTCAAGAAAGTCATCAATTGAAAAGACTGAAAGATCAGTTTGTGAAAGTCATATAACACAAATTATAGTACGAGCCAAAATTCAATAAGCTGTTAAAATATTTGTGCTTGGTCATTTGAAAAACAGCGCTGTACGTGAAAGATCAATGGCCCAAAGTGCGTTTGCTTGCACTTAAAAGATTTTAAAAAATCATCGTACAATTCATCTATGTGAAAAACAGAATACAGAATTACACAGAAAGATATTTAAGCAGAAAAGTAACTTGGCTATATTCAACTGTGAGCAGGGCCATTGTCAGGGATGACAACCAGGAGCACTGTCCAAGGCCCTGTGATGAAGGTGCCAACCCATAAAAATTTTATTAGGGCCTTCACTGACAATCTTAACTCTTATACAACCTTCATTTAATGTCAAAGGTTCAAATACATCAAGTGCTTTTAATTACAGTCACATATTGACGGCTAGAAAAATGGCCCTGACATCTCGATATGATAGAAGACGGTTGAGAATTTATTAAAGCCTGGAGTATAGTTTTTTTTATGTGTATGTGAGCGTCCGTGCACAGTCAAACGCACAGCCTTACAAAGCATAGTTTATTTGACACGTACACATACACAGATGTTCGACGCATACACACTGCGACAAACTGCAGTACCCCCTACATAATACATTCTCATGTATGCGCATGTGCGACCTATGCATACAAAGTACATTTGGTTACAAAAATCCAGTGGTGCGTGTACAGTGCGTGCGTACTATTCTAATGATGAAATTGTATGGTGACCCTTGCGGGCGTGTAAAAAAATGCAACTATACTTGAGGCTGTACTGTCACATACACTCACCTAAAGGATCATTAGGAACACCATACTTATACTGTGTTTGAACCACTTTCGCCTTCAGAACTGCCTTTATTCTATCTGGAACTGATTCAACAAGGTGCTGAAAGCATTCTTTAGAAATGTTGGCCCGTATTGATAGGATAGCATCTTGCAGTTGATAGAGATTTGTAGGATGCACATCCAGGGCACAAAGATCCCATTCCACCACATCCCAAAGATGCTTTACTGGGTTAAGATCTGGTCACTGTGGGGGCCATTTTAGTACAGTGAACTCATCGTCATGTTCAAGAAACCAATTTGAAATGATTCGAGCTTTGTGACATAGTGCATTATCCTGCTGGAAGTAGCCATCAGAGGATGGGTACATGGTGGTCATAAAGGGATGCACATTAGGGGTGTCAACCATAATCGATTCGGCAATGCATCGCAATGCGCGCATGCACGATTCAGCATCGATGCAGCAAAGTGCCATAATCGATTACGTCACTGTTTATTTTCTGGCCTCGAGTGGACAATAAAGTTGTGAAGTTTCAATTACTTCCGGGGGCATAACAACAACAATCAAGATGGCTGAGGCGGAGAGATGACAGTGATTGACGGGTAAATAAAAACGCACCCTTTATATGGGCACATTTCGGATTCTACGAAGTTAATGGGAAACTAGACAAGACTTACGCTGTGTGTAAATTCTCATCTCAGGTATATAATTGTCATTGTCTTAAAGCTGCTAAGCTTCCATTTTTGTTGAGAATAGTTGCACTTGCCTTGTTGTGTACAGTAGAATTCTGATGCATTGCAATGCATCGTAGAATCGAATTGAATAGTTACCTGGTGAATTGTAATTTAATCGAATTGTGAGGGCAGTGCCAATGCACACCCCTAATGCACATGGTCAGAAACAATGCTCAGGTAGGCCGTGGCATTTAAACGATTCCCAATTGGCACTAAGGGGCCTAAAGTGAGCCAAGAAAACATCCCCCACAACATAACACCACCACCACCAGCCTGCACAGTGCTAACAAGGCACCACTGTATTGTGGGGAAAATATTTAAATATTTCACGTTATATAAAGCAATATGTCAAACTCATTAAGGTTTAATATACTATTACGCATATGCCTTTTAGGACAGATTAATAAACTAAATCTGAACTGTACATTGATTTTTAGGACAGTAATTGAGTATTACCCAAGTAATATCAGGTTCAATTTAAATGACATGGACCATACAGATGAATTAGTGTTAATTATAATATTATCCTCCATCTAGATGGAGACATTGAGTAGTCAGATTAAAAGATTGTCATTACAAATAGGACTCATTAAAGTTTATTATACTTAATGAATGTTATCGGCTATACCTCACAATGATACTCCCACTACCTAGAAAAATTGGCCAGTGCCTATTCAATAAAGAAATATTCAATTATAACGGCAGACTTTCATTATAACCTTGAATGCCGAGCATTTCAAGATGCCTGATTAACATACTATAGTGCAATCATTTTCTTAAATAGCAAATTTCTTGGTTTAATGGAAAAGTGCATTTACTGTAAGTGTGCGTGCGTGTGTGTTATGAATAATTTTAAATTCTGACTCAGTCAAGGTGATTTATTAAAGAGATAGAGATGGTGAGAGAGAGAAGCCATACACCATGTACCAACCAATCACTCATACAACTCACACACACATTAAAATGTGAATTTATACCCACTAGTACATGATTGATACCAAAAGAACAGAAATAGTTCAGATGCTTATGTTTACAGAAAACTCGCAGGTGTGTCTGTAATCAATAAATCGTAAGACAGACACTGCTGACAGCCCACACCACATCAAACTAACTAAGAACTCTGAAGTGAGATCTTACATCACACACCTCCACATCAACAAACTCACCTGGCAGGACTGGGCGCAGTCCAAACGGCCCCCTGCTTGGCGATATGCCCTGAACGATGCAGTCGAACAAAAAACTGATCTGTTCTCCTTCTGCACACGCTAGAAAGAAAACACCAGCCCCTGTTGGGAAAAGCAAATGAGGGAAAGTTTGAAAAAAATGTTTTCTTAATGTCCTATGTCGGGTTTACAACATGATGTTTTGAATTCATATTGATATTAATTGTCTGTGGCATTGAATAGAAGATCTGTCTCTGTAATGACCACAATCATAATCAAAGATAATCACCAATGAGGGAACATCATGTCATTTTATCTGTCAGGAACATTAAAGATAAATGAAGGAGTCTTAATGTCTTTGTTCTTTTACTTACTGGCTCCTTGTTTGATTAAATTGATTAGATTTTTGTCTTGTACCCCATTTTATATCACTGGATATCATTTAGAACTATCATTTTATTAAAACTACTATTATAACAATAATTCCCTTTAAAGTTAATTTTGGGGATGGTCGTGGCCTAAAGGCCAAAGTATAGACCATTTTTACGTATGTGCGAGGGTCTGCGTACAGTGCACATGACCCAATTTTCATCATTAGAAAAATGCAGACATACTGTACTTGCACTGACAGATTTTTTAAGGTCATGTATGAGTCTACGTGAGAATGTAGTATAGCCCTGGAGATACATTGCATTTTGTTGCATCACATCTGTGTACACATATGAGTCAAATAAACTATACTTTGCAAAACTATATGCATTTGACCGTGCACGTATGTTCATATACACATAAAAACAGATTATACTCTGGCCTTAATGATTAGAGACTCGGGCTTGAAACCCAAAGGTTCGCGGGTCAAAACATGGCTGCAACTACCATGTAAGGAGACCCACGCAGAGGTGGGTAGTAACGAATTACATTTACTTTGTTACATGTACTTGAGTACATTTTTTGTGTAACTAGTACTTTTAGAGTAAATTTAAGGATAGGTACTTTTTACTCTTACTCAAGTACATTTCTAGTGAAAAAACTGTACTTTTACTTCGCTACATTCGGCGGCGTTACTGCGCTACTTTCAAATGGTAATAATTAATGAATATAATTTTTTTTTAAAGTTTATAGGGCGTGTTCGAAAGTTTCGCGAGACAGGCTGCGTCACCCTTTAGCGCGCGCGACCGCGCGGTCACCGTTTAGCGCTCGCAACCGCGTGTAGATGATGGGAGAAGCAGATGAGGGCGCGTGTGCGTTGTGCGAGATATCGGAGGCGGATCATGCATGGCGGCTTCAAGTTCGGTCTATGTTTTGTATCACTTTAATGGCAATGAAAATAACCTATTCATATAAAAACATGATAACAAACAGACACACACATTCTTTTTTGTTTACTGTTTGCATGTTAAGAGTTAACCGACAGAAAATATCTGTGTGTGTTTGAGATTTTTTCTCAAATTACACGTTATGTGATAATGTACCCATTGCAGGACTGAGATAGGCTGCTTTACTTGTATATAAGCAGAACAATGAGACTTTTAAAGGCTCTCTAAGCGAATCTGCGAGACGTTAGTTATTGTTGACGTTTGAAACTGTTTTCATTTTTCAAACAGTCGGAGCGTAGCTAACTCCTCCCCCTCCCCCTCCCTTCCGTGCTTTCATGAACGCGCCCAACCCCCACCCCCAAATCCTTTTTGTCGTTTATTGGCTGGAATACTTTGTTTTGTTTTGTGATGCTAGGTTTGGCCACTATGTTGATATTGCCGTTTGTGAAGCCTGGGCTGTCTACAGAGATCGCGTTTTTTTACAGTTTGATCAGCGGACAGGCAGCAAGCAGATAGTGAGGAGATGTTTCCGGTATGTAACAAAAAATGTTTTATGGTCTAAAACGCTTCAATTCGCTTAGAGCACCTTTAAGGAGAGGTTTTTGAAAACCCTCCCAAGTAGTCTGAAATTCAGTGCTTTTGTGCTACTTCTCTATCAGATCGGAAGTAACGAGTAACTAACTACTTGAGTAGTTTTTTCATCTAATACTTTTTTACTCTTACTCAAGTAAATAATTAGATTGATACTTTTACTTTTACTTGAGTAAATTTTTGTATAAGTACTTGTACTTTTACTTGAGTACAGATTTTGGGTACTCTACCCACCTCTGGACCCACGGTGTATGTAACGAAGGAAAAAAGCGACTTTGTTAAATGTTAAATAACGACTTTATTCGCGTTAAATAATGACTTTATTCGCGTTAAATAGCGACTTTATTCGCGTTAAATAGCGACTTTATTCGCGTTAAATAGCGACTTTATTCGCGTTAAATAGCGACTTTATTCGCGTTAAATAGCGACTTTATTCGCGTTTAATAACGACTTTATTCGCGTTAAATAACGACTTTATTCACGTTAAATAACGACTTTATTCGCGTTAAATAGCGACTGTATTCGCGTTAAATAACGACTTTATTCGCGTTAAATAGCGACTTTATTCGCGTTAAATAGCGACTTTATTCACGTTAAATAACGACTTTATTCGCCTTAAATAACGACTTTATTCGCGTTAAATAACGACTTTATTCTCGGAATTATATTTATTCTGACTTTTTTCTTGTTAAATAATGACTGTATTCTCACATTTTAATGACTTTAATCTCGAGATGGTTTTATTTTTTATTTTAGCTTGGCCCTAATCCTCCTTCGTAGTATGTAGATAAAATGTCTCATTCAAAGATAATAAAAACAATAGAGTTCATTATGTAAGGTCTTTATACTCCACTGGTAATATTGTTTTGTACATTATATTGCATTTCGGTCAAAAGATCCTTCTAAAGGTCCCTTCAAATTGCACATTTAAAACATTTATTATTTTGACAGATATTTTTCTTTTAGCACTATTTACAAAGCAAAGCCATATGCATATGCACTGATTTAAAAAAAGAAACTAGCTATAACTTTATATTAAGTCTACTGTGTTAGGAGTATAAGATTGTGTGTCATATTTGCCCACACACTTTAAAACGGGCAAAGGAATAAACAGCTAATTATTATGCGACCGATGTTTAAATTGAGCATAATCAACTATATTTATAAATATAAATGTTACAGAAAAAGAGGATTGCGCAGCAACAAATCCGGTTTCTTTGCCTACACCTCCTCCATGCATATGTCAATAGCTAACATTATCTACAAAGCCTCTCGCACCTTTCAAACTAAAATAAGCGCTGCCAACGTACAGAAAAACACAAGCTATCAGAGAGCCTTGAGGTTACAATGGGAAAACTGGCATAACAAAGACTTCAATTACGTCAAGACTTGTAAGTGACTCATCCACAGTCATATTATGACTGCATGTCTTTGTTCGACATGATGAGGACAGAATTAGGTGTCTTTCATGGCGATAAATATAGTCCTGTCAAATCTCTCAAGCGGCACTGTTGGAGACACTGTTGGAGTGGTGTTGGAGTGACAGTCCTATACAAAAATAACCATAACATGCTTAGCTCTTGGTTTCATAATTCATAAACATACTTATGGACTATTTATACTTAAGGCCAACTCTGCGCCAGCTGACCTTGCCCAAATTTCGAGTAAATAAAATAGAGAGTTAAACAAAGAAACATTTTAGAATTTTGAAGTTGGACTGTACACGTATAGTATTAGAACCAAAAATTACCAAAAAATTTTATGTGTACTTGTACGTGTACTGGTACTTGTACACAGACGTTTGACGTATGTGCATTGCGACAGAATGCAATGCATCTCCTGGGCTACATAATACATTCTCGTGCAGGCGCATGTTTGACCTACCTGTACAATGTACGCGGAGTAAAATAAAAACGGCAGTGCACTCTTCTAATGACAAAAATTGTGTCACACCCTGCTCCCTTTTTTTATTGGTTATCTGACAATGCCACCAAGGTAACTGCTAAAATGTGCATTCGAAAATTGCTTACAGTCAGCCACACAATGTCGCAAGCGCTCTTGGCAAACAGAGGCGGCGTTGGAAAAGGACTCGATGCAAACCTGTGAGATAGTCGGGTCTTTTCTGGTCCGTTCGGCAGGATACATTCATTTTAAATTACCCGAGACCCAATGCCGCAAATATTATTCCCAACCCATGTCCTAGACACACAAGAAACTTTTAGACCTGAACCTGCATGGTTCTCGGTCGGACCTCAGGTTTTCAGATTTAAATGGACCCTATAGGATCTCTAATGCATGGGTTCTCGTAAAGTGCGTGGGTTCTTGTACAGTGTGTGTGATGCAAATTCCGTCATCAGAATCGACACTTCGATAGCATTTAGCTTAGCCCCATTCATTCAATGGTACAGTACCACTCAGAGAAAAGGTTAGAAGTGACCAAACACATCAACGTTTTTCCTATTTAAGACGAGTAGTTATACGAGCAAGTTTGGTGCTACAAAATAAAACGTATCGCTTTTCTAAGCGGATTTAAAAGAGGAACTATATTGTATGGTGGAACAGCACTTTTGGGAGTACTTCAACTCGCCTGAAAAATCCGCTCCCCTTCTCCCTCTCATAATGGGAGAGGGAGGGTGTTACTACGCCGAGTCGAAGTACTCCCAAAAGTGCTATTTCGCCATACAATATAGTTCCTCTTTTAAATCCGCTTAGAAAAGCGCTACGTTTTATTTTGTAGCACCAAACTTGCTCGTATAACTACTCGTCTTAAATAGGAAAAACGTTGATGTGTTTGGTCACTTCTAACTTTATCTCTGAGTGGTACCATTGAATGAATGGGGCTAAGCTAAATGCTATCGAAGTGTCGCAGCGCGCACCAGCGCTTACGTGCACGCACTAAGATAATAGAGGGATGTATCAATTCTTTTTAGTTAAGGAAATAACATAGTTAATATTGAAAATGAGTAGACTATTCCTTTAACGCAATGCGCATGATTCGAACGTCTGTGTACACGTACAAGTCAAACAAACTATACTTTGCAATTCGACTGTGCACATATGTTCTCGTACACATAAAAAACAGACTATACGCTGGGCCCAAGCAGTTTAAGATACAGCCTTCAGTATCATGTAACATTTCTTGTTAGAAAACCTTTAGAAGAAACTAAATTGAAATTGTACAGTCTGTAAAACACTTGTTTTACATCACAGTGTTTACATAGCTAAACCTGAATAATATGTAGCACCTCGCAGGAAAAACAACCGTGTAAAATTTATCCGAATTGGCTGACAAAGCACTGAACAAACTCAAACCCGTTTATTCTCCAGAATCAAATGAGACAGCCAACACACTGACTAATTGCACTGCCAGTATGTGTTTTGTCATCGCGTGTGGCCTGTGACATTGTGTCTCGGTGGAAACGGCGGAAACATGGCCGTATTTCCATTTTAATTCACTCCGTCTCAGTGCAGCCATCCGCCGAATTCCACTTATAGCAGTGGGAGGGACGTGACCTTTGTGTGATGGAGACCAATCGGAGCTCACGGCTGTCAAACTGTAATGAGGTGAGGCTAATAGGTACATGTTAAGGACAACTCTATGTGCATCTCAATGTGAACTTGGCAGTGTCAGTATTAATTTATGTCTGGTATTATGGACTACAATGCTTTACAAATTTACCAGAATGTAACCATGTATGAAGTACCTCTTGGTTGCAAATTGGCACAGCGTGCACACTGAAGCCCTTTTAGGGCATTATGACTAAACTAATACACGGGGAAGGGCAGATTTCGTGTGGGCATAGACATGACTTATCCTAAAGCAATGAGGGGTAGATTTGGAGTTTGGCTTCTAATACCCCACTCCCACACACACTCAAGTTGATCCACTTTGCTAATTGCTTCATGCATGCTTCCCACACCCAGATTTCCTGGCATTGCATGCTACAACTGAATTTAGGAGATACCCAGCATTTCATTAATTTAT
Source organism: Paramisgurnus dabryanus (assembly GCF_030506205.2). NCBI lineage: Eukaryota > Metazoa > Chordata > Actinopteri > Cypriniformes > Cobitidae > Paramisgurnus > Paramisgurnus dabryanus. The sequence continues at coordinate 15,818,924 of NC_133340.1, forward strand.
AGAGTAACCAATTAATTTACTGCTTTTTGTGATGTTACATAGCTGATGTTGTATGAAAATTGTATACTGTATAAGATGGACTATAGAATAAGGTCTGCTTTAGAAGATCTGCTGAAGCTACAGAACAGCTGCGGATGAATTTGCCAAAGGGGCAGCTGGTGGATTTCATTGGTGCTAACGCAACGTCTCATACTAAACCTCGTCACGCATTACCACAAATCTGTGTGTGGGTGAACAAAAGTAATGTGTTTAACTGGTTTGGGAAGTATGGAGGAGTGAGAAAATGAGAGGGGTGTACATAGAGAGAGAAAGAGAGAGAGATATTGGGTGTGAGGTTATCTGATTTTCACATTTACTATTGGCAGACCTCTGTGCTACTTTCTTTGGTGTGAATGTAATAAGAGCCAAAAGCAAAAAAGCAAAAGTAGAAGCACTTTCTATAAAAGCAAGGCTTGTATGCAGGGCATAGAAATCATTATAAGAAATAAAATTAAAAGATTCAATTTGATGTCCCTCGTGCTTCCTCACAAACGATCTTTATGTTTTCAGAACAGGAAACTCATGACTTCATGAAAATATCACATCAATATGACAATCAATTCAACAAGGAAAATAACAATTACTTACAGTAGCCACATCTTGTCCCGCCCTCAAAGACAAATCCATTAGGAACGGCGCCGTAACGCCTCAAGTCTGACAGTTTCCATTGACCGATGACAGTTGGGGGGAGGTCTCTGGCAATAACAAGCAAGTTATTGCACAAATGCAGGGAGGCGGGGCCACTTTCTAGTTTGGTGCCTGGCTGGACATTAACACTGAACCTGTGAACTGAAAGAAATCAGAGTTTAAAGGGCCACTAACCTAGGTGTTTTCAGATATATAGTCTCTGGTATCCCTAGAATGTGTCTGTAAAGGTTCAGCATTGTACAATGTTGAACATGGCCATTTGTGGCTGCAATAAAAAATGTGCGGTTTTGTGTATGTCTCTTTAAATGCAAAGAAAGCTTATGTTCTCCTCCCCGTATGCAAAGTATGGGGTGGAGCACTTACACATGTGCTTTGGACTAAATAAAAAAATGGTTAAACTATGCACTTATAAGGCTCATGAGTCTGGGAGCGGTTGTGGATGGGGCGTTATCAGTGTGACATCACATTGATAGAGGATCCCCAACAGCTTGTTTTGTGTGACTGTTGAGGTTTAAATGAGATTATACAAAGAAGAAAATATGGATTTGCAAACACTGGCGACTCATTTTCTGCTAGAAACACAATTAAAAGTGCAGGGGGGCTTGAAATTTCAGACTGTCCTTAAGCAATAAGGAAACAGTAGATTGTAAATATCCATACACTTACACACAATAAAGGGTCAACAAGGATTTAGAATTTCAAATAAACTAAGTAAGGAATAATTGACGACGGGACATTGAAATATTAGAAAATAATGCAAACATTCGCTAAGTGGCCGTTACATCTTGGGTGTGCATTATTTTTCAATAATTCAATGGCCCGGAGTCAATTATTCCACTTATACTATGGTATACCAAACGTCAAGACATCGATCACATGATATATTCAAAGGGATTCGTCCGGTTTTTGTACTTAAATCGTTATTGTGAGTAGGACCATTTCTTCCGCATCTCATCCAGCGGCTCTTTTGCTTGTTCCAAAACATCATTTTAAAGCTGGCAAAGGAGGCTTGAGCCGTTGATAGCATTCTAATGCAGTTATTAAAAGAATAGTCAATTTTCTTAAAAGAAAAATCCAGATAATTTACTCACCACCATGTCATCCAAAATGTTGATGTCTTTCTTTGTTCAGTCGAGAAGAAATTATGTTTTTTGAGGAAAACATTGCAGGATTTTTCTCATTTTAACGGGCTTTAATAGAACCCAACACTTAACAGTTTTTTTCAACGGAGTTTCAAAGGACTATAAACGATCCCAAACGAGGCATAAGAGTCTTATCTAGCGAAACGATTGTCATTTTTGACTAGAAAAATAAAAAATATGCACTTTTAAACCACAACTTCTCGTCTAGGTCCGGTCCTGTGATGCGCCAGCGCGAGCCCACGCAATACGTCATGACGTCAAGAGGTCACAGAGGACGAACGCGAAACTACGCCCCAGTGTTTACAAGTGTGGAGAAAGAGGACCGTTCCGACGTTGTTGTAAGTCGAATTATACTAATTAATGTATTTGTGTCAGTTTATTGTTTACAATGGTCCACAAATGTGCGTTTCATATATGGAACACGTGACCTCTCTACATCACTACGTATTTACGTGAGGTCACGCTGAGCCTCGATTAGGATCGTTTATAGTCCTTTGAAACTCTGTTGAAAGTTAAGTGTTGAGTTAAGTATTAAGTGTTGGGCTCTATTAAAGTCCATTAAAATGAGAAAAATCCTGCAATGTTTTCCTCAAAAAACATAATTTCTTCTCGACTGAACAAAGAAAGACATCAACATTTTAGATGACATGGTGGTGAGTAAATTATCTGGATTTTTTTTAAAGAAAATTGACTATTCCTTCCTACTAATGAAGTTATAAGAATGAGAGCGACAGAGACACAGTGAAAGAAAGAAAGAAAGAAAGAAAGAAAGAAAGAAAGAAAGAAAGAAAGAAAGAAAGAAAGAAAGAAAGAAAGAAAGAAAGAAAGAAAGAGAAAGAGAGCGCGTGCGAGAGAGAGACAAGCTACCTCTGTGCCTCTCTAAACAGCGCTGTTATTGCCTCGGAAAATCGTCTGTCATGTTGTTTTTGTTAGTCCGTTATTACAGTTAACTACGCAAAGTGATATGGAACTGTAATGCGGTCAAGAGAGCTGCCTGGAACTACGTTCGCCATGCGTTTCCCAGAAAATAATTGCACGCCTCAGAACGTTCATCAGCCAATCAGATTCAAGCATTCAACGGACCCATAGTACAAAACATATTAAATTATATAATATATTTCTGCTGGTTGGTAGCTTTCATTTTCTTACAGAATGTATGTTAAATTACTACATTTCAAAAAAATGTCATAAAACTGGCACCTTCAATTTGAGAACCACTGCTTTACAAGCATGTCTGTAGTCACTGACTCATTCATCATGATTAGTGTGGGAGAGTTGGCACACTATGGTATGTTAACCATCTGTGTATTTTTTACTTCTGAAAATGACCTATGGGAAATAGAAAAAGTAAAATTTTCGTTCCCTTTCAATACGGTTCACTTCGCATTGCGTCAGTTAGCTGACGCTATGGGGGAAACTCCTGTTCCCTTTCAATACGGTTCACTTCGCATTGCGTCAGTTAGCTGACGCTATGGGGGAAACTCCTGTTTACTCCGTGACTGAAGCCTATTGGTTAACGTCTGTACAAAGTACAGACCAATGACGTTTGAACCCGCGCGCGGGAGGAACGCGTCCCTATATAAGCGCGGTTCAATCGTCAGGAGCTCATTATTTTCTCCTTCAGCGCGAACCTCTCGCTGCTCCGAAGAAAAAGAAGAAGCCTTACCTCGCCGTTGACAAAAGCCCTGCAGCGGAGTCCAGGCCTAGCGTCTTCCCCTGCCGTTTTCCGGCTGAGAACCGAAGATAGCAGAGTCCAGGTCTAGCGTCTTCCCCTGCCGCTTTCCGGCCGAGAACCGAAGATAGCCTTCGCTTGCCGTGGTACGAGCCCTGTGCAGCGGACACACGCCTGACGAGGTCTCCCCTGCGGCCGCCCGGTAAGATCAATATTTTTAATATAAAGCTATAAGCTAAAGAGCAGGCGCTGTTGTAATAGCGTCCAGCACAGCGGCTCGGTGAGCCTCTCTGCTATGAATTTCCTCCGAGCGCGTTACCGGTCTGGCACCTCCCACGCCGGGACCGCGCTTATGCTTTGGTTGTCTTATCCATGTTTCGTGCTCCCCCTGCTGTTCCTCTCTCGCCGGGATGAACACACGGCGAGCCATGAGACTAGATGGATGCATAGACAAGCACACACGGACTAACCCCCCCTGTGTTCTGTCACACCGCAACCGTTCATGCTTACAGAGTCCCTTCGCTCCTCTTACATTCAGTGGCGAGATCTCTGGCACATATATTAATCCCCCGAGTGCATCGGGTGATACCGTCACGACGCATGGCTGTTCTGTCTGTGTTGCTGCTCCCCTCTGCCGTTCCTCTCTTGTTGAGATGAACAAGCGGGGAACCGTAGACCTGGATAGATGCATACGACAAGCAAACACGGGCGGTCTGCCCCTGTCTCTGTCATAGCACAGCCACTCGTGCTCCACGCTCGCGGAGTCCCTCGCTCCTTTCCCCACAGTGGTGAGGTCTCTTAACGGCTTAGCTAGCACGCGGTATTACGGCTCGCTGCCTCTAAATGCAGCTGTCCAGTGTTCAACGATTACAGAGCTTCATGCCCCTCCCCTCCTGGAGCGGCGCGATCTCATTCGTCTGCTCGATAGGGCCGATTCGCCGCTATTGGAGCACCAAGAACACTCATTATAAGAGAGCTTCATGCCCCTCCCCTCCTGGAGCGGCACGATCTCATTCGTCTGCTCGATAAGGCGGACACGCCTCTATTGGAGCGCTAAAACACTTATTATAGAGCTTTACTGGCCTGAGCCGATCTCACTTCAGATAGCTCATTCTTTGTCTGCCTGGTAATTTCTCTCTGGTTTAGACGGAATCAGAGGCAGAACGAATTTGTTTATAATATACTGAGGCCCGAATACCTCCCTTTATTCAGTCCCGTCCTATATCAGTGCGCTGAATATTGGTACATTCTTATATACCCGGTTTTTCTGCCCTTTTAATAAACGGCAAAACCGCGGGCCTCACGGCAGACTTCCTCTCTGCGATGGGTTCAGTCTGACATTAAACCACCTAGACATACTACCCTGCTCCGTGAGCCGTTCGGTCACCGTCACTACTGAGGCTTGTGCACCTGAACGGCTGAGCTCTGGTCTCCGCAGCACAGCTGCATCAACAGAGAACGAAACTGTCTGGGAGAAAAGGGGTTATGTCGCGCCTCGGCTGGACTGCCCTGAAATGTTTTCTGTGTGCTGTTTATCCAAACATACTGTGTAATACTGTCGGCTATGCGACCTCACTATAGTGGCGAACGGTATTTAATTCCTCTAAAAAGAGTAATTTCCGTGCTTACTATACTGTGTTTTGACACCCACGGTTGTACGGTGTCTCTAAACACTTTATCGCCTTACTGACAAGCAATCAGTAATACGCACACACGGCCCGCTGTCCATAATTCTATCGACGCTAGCCGAAAAAACCCCGGTTTGGCCATATACTGTGTATTGACACCCCACGACTGTACGGTGTCTCTAACACCTTTCTGCCAAATTCGCTCGCAGCCCACCTCAGTTTCTCCGCTACGATGCTGATGGCGCAAACGAGCACGGTCTTACGGCTGTTATTCTCTCTTCCTAGAGGAAGGACAGCCTCAGACTTTTGCATGGCTCCATGGCATGGCTCCGTTTGAATCGCGCCCTCTCCGGACGGCCACTCAAAGGCTTACAGCCAAGCGGTTTATGACGTTTTTCGGCCATATAGCTGATTTATATTAGCGGATCCGAAGACGCTCACACCTCCGCTCCAATACTCGGAGATATTAAGGGTAATATCAACCTCAAGTGAGCTTGCTACCCGCCACAATAAGTTTCAAAGCTTAAAGCGCGCGCACAGTCAGACGCGCGCGGCATCTCGTTTAAGACGGGCACACGTACCCCTCTAACGAGCCTCAGAAAGCTGAATATCGTGGCATTCTGTTCATAAGTCCACTTCAGTTTGACTAAGCAAAGGTCCCGCCCCGAGCTGACGGCCGGGAAGCTTGCTTAAGTTACACACGGCTGCATGAAGTGCTGTCATTACGAGCTAGCCCAGCATTTGCTGTGGGTTGAACACGCTTTACGACGGCAATCAGCCTTCGGCGCGTGGAACGCCGTTTGTCTCATATAAATCACCTTGTACTGTGAATACGGTACATTAAGATGATGATTTAGCACTGCAGCACTCTCGACCGTGTTATTGTGATAATGCGGTCGGGCAATCTACGGTGGTTTCATTATTTACCGAACCAGACTGAGATCTCGCCCCCTGAACAAGCTGACGAGTCATCTCCTTTATAAACTCATTGCATCGCTTTATAAGCTATGTTCAATCAGAGTGATACGCATCTCATGCTTAACTACCAATATTAACCCATTACGATGGGCGTGCGGAGATGGCATCCGTGGGACACGACCTACATTACGTGCCTTATGACACATTGACACAAGCTGCTAGGACCCCTTTCACGAGGCGTCCTTATGCAAAGTCTGATCCATTCTGTCTAGTGACATTTGAAAGTCAAAACCCCCCGCGAATCGCCGGTGGAACACTTTTCTCCTCACTACAGAGGCACGGCGGCTCTCTCCCCTACCTATATCTATGTGGCCGTGATAACAGCGAACCACGCTTTTACGACCGACCATTCATTTAATTCACAAGCCTGTCATCTCTCAGATGCGGACGGCGGCGGTAACAGCGAACCATGCTTTTACGGCTGGCCATTCACTTTATTCATAAGCCTGTCATTTCTCAGATGCGGACGGTGCCCGAGGCACAGCGCTCTGGAACTGTCCAAGGTCCTGTATGACACATACGTCTGACGTACATCAGACGATCAGCTGTTCATCTGCGTCACAGATCACTCACTAGAGCACCTGTCAATACAGGCTATTTATGGATCGTTGACGTTATCACCTCCCGTGACAATTATGCTCACTTGTCTTAGAGCATGGGCATGGTCTTAGAGGTTTCTCATTGACAATTGTGACACGGCCGGCTGGTCCCCGCCGTCCACGTTGTCAGTTTACAGCTTCGACATCCCTGCTTCGCGCACTACTGAGGTTTGTTGCATTAAAGGTGCGCCCATTAGCTAACCTGTATGCACGATATGGTTTTTAATTATATGCGTCCACCGTGCGCTTAGAGAAGCTCACATGTACACGCTATAACATTTTGGTATACAATAAGATGCGCTTGGGAAAGCTCACCTGTATACACAGCTGTGTTATGCTTTGTGACACATACATTGTTGTTCATCTGTGTACGTTCACGGTGCGTTGGGTGCCCACCGTTACGTTCATCAATCATATCTGTACACATTCACGGCGCGTTCTGTGCACTGATTTATCTATACGCATTCACGGTGCACTGAAGAGTTCACCCGTGTGCGCACAATTTATTATCAGAACACATGACGGCGCGCTCGAGAATCTTGCCGGCCTGTGCATTATAACACTCTGATTCATCTATATGCATTCACGATGTATTCAAGTGTTCACCTGTGCCCGTGCAATTTATAGTCAATACACATTTACGGCGCGCTTGGAAAGCTCACCGATCTGTGCACTATAATACTACCTATATGCATCCCGATGCGCTCGAGGGTGCACCTGGGTTCACACTATTGTGGTATCTGTATAATCCCACGCTACGAACCGTTCTGCCGCATATTATAGTCAGATCGGCCGTTCGTGAGCTGCGCAGATCACTCACTACGTATGTCTGTTGCTAACAGTGGTTATTTAGATGGATCGTTGAAACCATCGCACTGGCTCACGCCCCTCTATGAGCTATGTCCTATATAGAGCCCACTCTGTGCGAGTTTGGCTTCTTCATGAACTTGGTCTACAGGGGTATCTATATCTATATTTGATATCTGCTACGCGGCCGGCTGGTCTTCGCCGTCTACGTTGTCAGATTGTACAGCTTAGACGTCCCTGCCCTACGAGCGCAGGTTCTCTCGGCTCAATCATGCACGCTCATGCGTTTTATGTGTACACCACGGTGCGCTCAGCGAGCTCACCAACGTGACTCTGAATTTACTTATCTCGCACAGCCGCGGCGCGCTCGGTACCTCGCCGTCTTGTGCTATGTTATGTGCCCCCGGTGCGTTTAAAACCCCACCGTGTGCGCGTCAACAATTTATATGGTGCTTACACATTTGCTTTTAAAGCTGTGAATATGCCGGGTATAGGGCCACACGCAGTGTCTCTCCGGTAAGGCACTTCAGTACGTTGTGTATGCACGGCGTGATGGGATTACGTTCCCCCATAGCGTCAGCTAACTGACGCAATGCGAAGTGAACCGTATTGAAAGGGAACGCTTAGGTTACTCACGTAACCCCGGTTCCCTGAAATAACGGGAACGAAGCATTGCGTCTCTTGCCGTGCTACAAACGTCTACGCAGCGAGTGTTATTCGGCTGCGCGCTTCAGTCGAATATAATGAGCTCCTGACGATTGAACCGCGCTTATATAGGGACGCGTTCCTCCCGCGCGCGGGTTCAAACGTCATTGGTCTGTACTTTGTACAGACGTTAACCAATAGGCTTCAGTCACGGAGTAAACAGGAGTTTCCCCCATAGCGTCAGCTAACTGACGCAATGCTTCGTTCCCGTTATTTCAGGGAACCGGGGTTACGTGAGTAACCTAAGCGTTTCCATTTCTCCAGGAAACTTAACCAATAGAAAATGTGATTACTGTTAAATTTTTTATTTCTCATCCATTAATAGATTCAATATTTTATTCACACACATGGGTGGCACTGAAATGCCCCTTTCATTCGCTCTGTCTTCAGTATGGCCTTCTTTCTGTCAGACAAAACAAGAGTTTATTTGGCAATGCCAAGTCATTCTATAATAAATTGTTGTCGCAGGAGGCAATTCAATTTGTTAACTACACCTTATACATTTGATACAGAAATCTGTTGCTTGGTATATACTTAGTGCTGCTGCAAAGCTTAAGCTCTAATATACAACACTACAGAGATCCCGAGTCAAACAGTATGCTGATACTGAGTTTTGTATTGTTTTTTCTTTTTATAACTAAATTAGAGGTATATAACGACAGTGATACGACAGTGATTATTCAGACTGATATCTGCTGATACCGTAAGTTTGGTGGTTATATTAAATTGCATTAACTATATTCTAAAGATGAAATTTCCTGAATGTAATTCATTCATATAATGACCATTAATATTGAACATTAATCTAGTGATGTTTCTTTATATTTTTTATACACAGAGCTCAAAGTCATTGCATTTTTCTGTTCTCTTTTGATTAACAGGTTATATCGACCATGACTATCGGCTGTTTTTAAACAGATAGCGTGTAAAATTGCGTTTATTGACCGATGCCGATATATCGGTGCATCTCTAATCAAAATGCATTTCATGATTTAATACTAGGGACTACCTGCGTTTCACCATCCCACTGATAAATGCATTTTGGTCTGTTTGAAGAATGTAATATGTTTTTATCTCTTATGGAAAACAATGGGCTTCAAAATCAATAAATATCATTACCATGTTTAACATAAACTTTTAAGGACGTGTTTGTGTGTGTGTGAGACCATAGCTTATTTAGGAAGGATTTATACTGTCTGACAGTAGGGAGGTCACACTGAAGACCGAGCAACCTCGATCAATCAGATAAAAGGAGTGTTTCAGGGCTGCCCATATGTGTGAATGAAGTATTGAATCCATGAACCGATTTGTAAATGCCAAACAAAAAATGAATAATCAAGCCCTAATCTCATTTTCCATTTTTCAAACTAAACAGAGAAATGAAAAACGAGCCGCTTTTACATTTTGCCACTTTCCATATCATAAGCTCCCAACACAAGAGTCCATCTATCATTGTTCAGATTGCCCTAAAGCAAAACAAATAAACAGACAAACAAGGGGCCTGAAAATCAAGGGGGTCTCAAAGCAGAGAAGACATCTGTCATCCAGAATTTCAAGCCAACAACGGTCAAATTCAGTAAGTGCTGCCAGTTGAGTTTTATTTTTTTAAGTTCAGAGTAAAATGCAAATAGTTTAAAAATTCAACAAAAAAATTTCATCTGTTAAAGAAATAAGCTTAGCATTCAACGTTGATTTGAAGTCATCTGAACCAGCTTAAAACTCAGATATATTTTTTAGTACATGATACTTTGTCAAGCGCATGTTCTATCTAGACAAACAGAGATCTTATGGAGCGTCATACATCACAGGGTCCCAATTATAACTCTGCTGCTGAATGCTACGCCGAGAATTCAAGGCTGTGACTTGAGTCAGGCTTCATAAACGAACACGTAATAAAAGAGTCGGCGGTTGGGTGTATGTGTACATCTGTACGTGTTTCTCATGGGTGTATGGGATTAAGAGACTCAGTAGCGGTTCTGAATCAAATGGCGGCACAGATCAGGCATGACCCCCCATGGACGCGTAATATATTATGTAATGCATGCCTTTGTTTGCTAGAGAACAACACTTCTTTCTGTGATATCATACAGCTAACTGCTATTTCCATTAATATTTAATAGGTCTTTTACAATTGCATTTCAGTGGAAGACCTGTGACCAGTTTTACTTTGTGAATTAGTTCATTTGACCTGTACTGGCTTCTGTCAGATGGATTTTTTTATCGGCAAGCTGCTTACCCCATTTCTATGGTGCAGAAGGAAACTGAAGTGAAAGTGGGTGGAGAATTACAGCACAGGGAGTAAGAGATTTATAGCAGCTCTAGAAAAGCCATATAAATCACAATTCATTTTTAGTGAGAGGTGGGCGAGCAAAAGGGAGTCAAGGTGCTATCCGGTGAAACTGTAGCGATTAGGGAAAAAGAAGTTTAGATCACATCTGAGACCTGAGGGGGAAGGACAGTTTATATTGCTTATGCCAGCATCCATCAGGGAACAATAGACCTTTAATACAATAGTTCACCAAAAACTAAGAACTATATCAGTCATTCATTTACCCTTACGTCATTTCAAACCAACTCAAGTCAAAAAGACTTTCTTTTCGGCTCTCCAAGCTGAATTTAAATAACGTGTAGTCCATGTGACTATGAGCCCAATATGCATGTTCCAAATCCATACAATGGCATTGTGTCTGTCTGATAGCTTTTATAACCTCGGATTGGCATGACGTTGGTAGAAGAATGATAACAGAATCGATGAAGGTCTCTCTATGGCTCTATTCATCTCAACAACTCAGACACGCAGACTCTTCTCTCACCTTCCCCAAGGCTGTAGCGGATACGAGCATCCCAGGCCAGAAGAGTAACTTTGTTGTCAAAGCCCAGCATGACAGACTGGCTCAGGCAGATCAGACTGAGCACATAATTCACTCCATCAAACCCCTGAAGAGCCTCCAGTCCACAGATATCCCTCAACGTGGCTTGACTCCTTTCCCTTTGTCCTTTGCTTTTTTCTCCACGTTCCTTATACACCAGCAGGGACAGGCAGTCTGAGACAGATTAAAGATTCACATTAACATTAAAGATTCACTTAACATAGGTTAATGCATTTATAAGGTTAAGTACTATGGCAATAATATGTTTTCATGGTACATTAATAGGATCAAGGTATTCTTAAAAGTAAATTACATTGGAGTACTACGCAAACACAATACAGAGACATGAAATAAAGCTTGAGCATTCATTGTGAATGTCACAAACTTTCTTAACCAAATGAAGAGGAACTAAATTTGGCAAATTAACAATTATACTGTAAGGCAATAAAAAGCCTACTTTTCAGCTACTGTATACCACATGTTTTATTCAGGTAAGGTGGGTTTACTCGCACAAAGTTGACCATGACAGTGGTTTTGATATCTTGCTATGTATTTTAGTATTGTAATAAAACCTTAAAAGAGAACAAATGTTTATTTTTCCCATTTTAAAATATTTTGATGGGTCAACCTAATATTGTCTTAATTGGACCCCTGCTGTATACTAAAACTTGGTAACTGCATTATCATGCAGAGCCCAATATTGCAAAAAAGTAACACATGCAGTTGGGACAGTTATGAGACATAAAATATTACAAATATTATCAAATATAAAGCAAGGCATTAAGCTGTACCCTAAATTGTGACCCTCTCTCTAAAATCCAGGCTAAAGTCTCCTAATCGTGAGGTAAGGTGCAGTTTGATTTTACTCATTGATTTTAATCTTTGACATGGCCTTACTCAGTCAATATTAGAGACATCAACTAAGGCTTTTTAAATTTTACATGAAATGTTCCTTACATTTTGATTGTTTTATGTAGAAAAAAAACTTTAGCTGGGTTTTACAGACGTGGTAAATGTATGGCATGAGGTTAATTACTAACGCGGTGAGGCTATGTTTTCGTGCACCTGCACAACGTACAGTCTCTCACACGAGCAAACTCACTAAATAGCATAGCTGCCAACTCTCACGCATTCGCCGTGAGACTCACGCAATTGACCCCATTCTCACGCTCTCACGCCACACATCCATTTTCTCACGCAGGCTCGTGCCCACCATTTAGATTCCCATTGAGTTTAATAAAAGACATTAAATAATTTTATAAAAATACCTAACTGTAAATACTGTAAAACGCCTATCTCTATCTGGCGTGCCTCAAACAGCATAAAGCGCTCGTCAAAGTCAAAATGATGCGAAGGCGAATCAAATCAAAGAAGGTGGAGTTATTGTCTACAAATGCCGAAGCGCCAGCTACAAACTACAGAGAGCGAGTGCGCGGCTGCGCGATGGTGAAAGAGCAACGCACGATGTAAGTAGCTAAAGCAGTGCTCACAGTATTGACACTTTTATATTTTAGCGTACCTTCACTGTCTTATGTGCCACCACTTCTCATGGTGCTGGTACTTTGCTGCAAAGAGTCAAAGAGCATTTCACTTTATGTGGCGCTGCGCAGGAAGTTCGGCAGGGAGGACATCAGAGTACCGCGAGAGCAAGTCGAAATGTTACAAAAGGGTCCGCCTTTACCTTTGCTATCGCGTGACTCTGATGTCATAAGCCGATCAGTCAGCGCCGCACCAGTCGAACACACAAAGCGTCAAGGTCTGGATGAAAAGCAGAGAATTGCCCGGATTCCACGCACGCAGATACCCTCAGAAAACAGCAATTTTAATCAACCATCACTCGCGTCACGTGTGTATGTTTGCAAGCAGTACAAGCCTGCGTGATGTTTGCGGTGACAGGTTTTAATAAAAGAGAAAAAGGTCAATTTATATTTGACATCTATAAACATCAATATATACGAAATATAATTATATGGTCTTGACGTACACATTATCTCTTGCTTTAGTTTAATATAAACTACTAATTTGGTTTATTTGATTGTGACAGTCCTCTATCACCAATCACAAATCATCACTTTACGCTTCTCTTTCTCACTGGATAAACTGAATCAAAGCTGCTGTCATCTGCAGTTATACATTTTACAGAGACCAGTATTCATTAGATTTTAAGAACTTTTTTGGCACTTTTATCAGAAGGAAAGCATAAGTGTATAAAACAATAGTAAAGACTCTAATCTCAGGCATTTAAACTCAGTAAAAGCTTTTATTTCAATTTAATTTCTAAAATATGATTCGATTTGTATTGAACCATTTTAACGCAGTCTTTTCCAACTTTTTAACACAGAAATAGCTAAAATCCACACTATTATCAATTGGCAAATGGTTAGGACTTAATAATTTTTTATATACCACAACACCCCCCCCCCCCCCCCCAAAAAAAAAAAAAATCTCACTCCAAGCTGAACTCAGAAGTTGGCAGCTCTGAAATAGTGTGAACAGCTGTGATAACATGCAGATCAAAAGACACGGTGATCACTAAAAGCAGCTGGAGACCAACCTTTTAAACAATGACAGCTTCCAAAAATGGCACGTTAAGTACGTGTACGATCCTGGCAACGGCAATGTTTATTTCATAAACACATAAGCACTTTACAGGTGCGTTCGACTTCATACGGCGCAGAACTACCGCGAGAGCTAACTGAAATCCGTGTATTTGAATCGCTCTCGCGGTAGTTTGATGTCATGTGGCAATCGGCCTGCGAGGAGCGGCAATCAGTCAAAAACACCTTACATTTGTTTTGTTAACAAACTATAATATTTCTAAGGATAATATTATTAATAATATATTACATTTTACATTATACTTTACTGATGTTTTGTCTTATAAATATTCAAAAGCCAGAGCATTGCCATCAAAAAAATATATTTTCTGCCTATATAAAATCCATTTTAACCTATTTATCTACATGTTTATTTAAAACCACGAAACACCAAACCATCCAAACAACATTCTTATGTTCATCGTAATAAAAAATGTTTATTTATTATTATTTTCATTTTATGATATGCTGTTTTTTAACTTGTGTTACTCTCCCTGGCCACTGTTATTGTTTGTTATAGATTGGCCTATGTTTAAAAAAAATATATAAAATAAAATGGCACTTAACAATTAAACATCTTGCTACATTGTACAAACTACATTGTAGATGGTCTAGGAACAGCGCTTGCGACACCGTGACACGTGCAACGAGAGTGTCATTCCCATGTCCCACATAACGACCGTGCCAAAGATTCTCACATACCATTACATAAAAAACAACCGTGATCTATGTGAGAGCGTCACTCATCAAAAAGTACTTTTGTGCAACTAAAAAGCAATTTAAATCTATCTTACTACTTCAACAATGTTCAACAAAAGTAAATAACGTAAATATAAACCATCTGCGTAATTACCTGCTACAGGCGAAGGTTTTCGTAGAATTACCCATCTGTTTTTCCACTGTAAACGCAGGGAAACAAACAGAAAGAAACATAAACACTGATTTTATATACAAACACAGAAAGAGTTGAGTACTTTACAAAACGTTAAATGCCAGAGAAAAGTAGTTTGCGTAGCCTTTAGGCACCTTTTTCCCCTCACGGAGTCTGACTTGTCCCTCTACGACAACCGTATCCGTCATCTTGTGTCATGGTTCCCGACAGCTGTGTGCGGTCCGCGGCGGTGAGGGGTCACTTTCAAAATAACCCCCAGTACTGACTACACACGCACATGTACTGGCCCACCCTCTGAACACAGACCCAGACTACAAGTAAAAGGTTTTAACAGTTGCTCATTGGGTCAAAGTGGCAAGTTAAACGGTGCCAATTGAATTTACAACACCTGTCATGCAAGCATTCTCAAGTCGTACACAATCAAATGGTTAAAGAGAAATTTAAATATACAGTGGCCAAAAGTGATGTCCAATTATTTTGTAATTAATGTTTTCGTCGGTTGTTTAAATATATTATTAAAGATGTATAAATCATTTATGCATAGTTGTACGTACGTGATCGTGACCTACAAGAGAATAGCGTTTTTAAACAGGAGGATCAGCAAAATATTAATAACTGATAAATAATGTATTTTATAATGTAAACTGTGTAAAAAAAGCACGTTCCCCGATATGCTGTAGTTTGCATTTTTTCCCTACTGAAAATTCCAGCTAAAATTAGCATAAGCTGGTAGTTGGTTTAAGGTGGCAGTATACTGGTTTAAGCTGGTCCTCCCGGCCTTTCAGCCTGATCAGCTAAGTCCATCTAGACCAGCTTAAAAAGTGACCAAAACACAGCTAGACCAGCTTGCTACACCTGCAAAACCAGCTAAAACCAAGCTCCGAGACCAGCTAAAACCAGCTCACCAGCTTATAAGCTTTTTCTGTAGGGTTGCTAAATCTTTTCCCATCTTGTACCATATTCCTGATGTTTTGATAAATTAAAGGCATAGTTCACCAAAAATTAAATTTCTGTCATAATATGTTATTACAAACATATATATATATATTTGTTCTGATGAACACAAAGAAAGATATTGTGAAAAAAGTTTGAAACCAAACCAATCCGAAGACCCATTGACTTCCATAGTATTATTTTTTTCTACCATGGATGTCAGTGGAGCTTCTGGTTTGGTATCTTCCTATATGTTTATTAAAACAAGGTACTGTATACAGTTTGGTAACAACATAAGGGTGAGTAAATTATGACAGAATTTTCAATTTTTTGTGAACTATCCCTTTAACCAAACAAGAGGGGACATTGAAAGCAAACTCTCTGGACATTACTTGGCCACTAATGTAGTCATACATGGCAATGGGAACCAATCACAAAAACCTTCAAAAAAAAAAAAATAATAAAAAAAGTAAGAAAAACTATTAGTATTCAGCAAGGTTGTTATGAAACAACTTGGGTACCAGTGGGGGTGTAATTGGTAGTTGTACATTGAAGTGAAATGTGGGTCATTTTGCACCATTTTGTATTTGGTAGCTATCACTATGCGTTTGCCTAAAGGCACAACAACAAGTTTACCTCACATCAGTTCATATCCCTGATGTCAGATTTCACATCTCCTGCAGAGAGCATTTTATCTAGAAGCTTTTCTCATATCTCAAACAACCTGAGAGCATAATATTTATGCAATTACATTTATATAGCATTTATTTAGGTGATGTTTTTCTTGAAATTGTACATAAGTGGCAATAAACAAAACATAAAGTAGATGCAGTATGCTATAGACTGGACATAAATGGGATTTGCCTCAAAAACAGAGATGGATCAACATAAATACCCTATACATACACAGTAGGGTACACCGTGGCACAAAGTTTCATTCAAAAAAATATTTATAAGTTATATTATTCATTTTTTACACATCACACACATCTCTGATACAAAGGAACACTTTTTGTTTGTTTGTGGGTACTACCGTTATCGTACAATTACATCGAAAGTGACAGGAGTGCAAACGTTACAACTTACCCCATAAACAGACGGTTTGTTGCTAAACCTGCTAGTAATTTTTGTTTAGCACAAATAATTCTGTCTATATACTAAAGGTGGATATTGTTTATATATCTGCCTATAATAGATATCCACACATTCATCCATCCATGATCCTTCATCTAACCATCCTTGTGTTATGCATATGCATATAAATAGATGTTTTTGAAAGGGCTGCAAATTAGGACACAACATATTTATTTTTCAGTTATTTCCACTGATATTGTATTAACAGTTATAATTTTGTTAAATAGTATTTACATTGTTTTCATTTCATTATCATTGTATACTGGAGGCTTAGTTGTAACACTGTGTTACTAAGTTACTAAGAGTTGCTGACATGTTTCAAAGTGGTGTTATGTATAAGTTACAAGAAATAATATAAGGTTGGATTTGGTGACTTGCACACCCAACTTAAATCGAAAATAAAACATAAGATGAAGAAATTTACTTTCATGCCTCCAAAACACTCTTTGTTCAATATCTTAACCAAAACCCATTAAAACTTCACCAACTCACAGGATATCATCTTCTGACAGTAAGAGAAAAAGACCAAAAGCACAGAATACTCAGCCCTGTAGAAATATGTAAAGCAGCCTTGTTAAAATTAACCCTGTGTTAGTTTGTGCCCACCTCACCCCTACTGCATCACATGGCAACTATTGACCGACAAAAGTAAACCATCAACATGATCTTAAGTGGTTGTAGCTATAAACATACATTGGCTTTAATACTTATAGAGCCGAATACATAATAATTTAGACCAAGAGAGCATTTAAAAAGAAAACTTATGTAAGGGTGTTCGCAAAAGTAGGAGACTTTGTTCAGCTTTGTGTTGAAAAATCATCCACTTTCATGTATTTCTCTAATGGAGAGACCAACAAATAGACTTAGACAAGCAGTAAACTTTATGGAGGGATGAAAAAGTAAGGGAGAAGAAGTGCCTGACAGTATTGACTAGGCCAGGATGTAGTTTGATAAAGAATTAAAAGCAGTGGGCACCGAGCCACCGGCAACAGCGTAAGCCCGAAACAGCATCTTGAGCGCTACTGGCAGGAACATCAGCAGAGGTGTAACATGAGAGAATTTTCAGAGGTTAAAGACCAGTCGAGCTGAAGCATTTTGGATGAACTCCAAAGGACAAATAGCAAATTGCTGGTTAGAGGGATTGAAGTTTCTATAGCTGCCTGGACGAGGAAGACAGAAGACCAGCGGCTAAAGATGAATCTGATTCGGCTTTGGTGGAGTATGAAAGAGCGAATGCAGCTGCCAAAAAGAAATGAGAGCGGTGCATTTTAAACTTTTCACTCTTTAGTGAGACCGGCCAAATGCATTTTGTATGAATAATGTTGTTTTTGTTAGAAAACAAACTAAATCTCAAACAAGTCCTAAAAAGGAGGGGGAATTTATTGACATAGATGCATTGCTTAGCACCCCTGGGGCGACTTGGGTTTCATTGGGTGTTGCTCAAGGGCACAGCGTTCATGATCAGAAGGAAAGCAATGCCAACAGAAGTTGTATTGGTGCTCAGCAGTGGGTTTTGCTTTTATTTTAGGCTTCAAAAGTTTTAGAAACGCAATAGCAATTTTTCATTACACTCCAATGCTAATGACGGCAACAAAGGCTCAGAGAATCAAATTACTGGCGAGGGATAAAAATTAACTATATTTATTGAAGACATTTGTTGCTGTGTTGGAGAACACAGGGAACAGTAAATGCATTAGCAGACATAAGCCGTTTAGTAAATAAAATTCTGCATTTCCCTTAATGACCTTTTTTTGTATTGATTTTTCCCTCTCACACGTCTCTCCCTTTTCTCATTGCACCATTATCTCTGATATAGAGCAATGCCTTCACATCTTCAGGTCAATGAGACGTGGCCAACAGTGAACACTGGCCATTAAAATTCAGCATGTGAATTTAAGAGACAGTTTGAGATGCCGGAAGTCAGCATAACCTAGCTAACATTTCAGAAGACTCCAGGGTAGTGAAGCAAGGACGAATTATCAAGCCGGGACCTATACCTGATTTTGAGGAGTGCTTTTACGCATATTATGAGAACTGTTACACAGTAGACCTGACATTGATGTGATCATTAGTAGGTAATATGTAGACAGTCCCAAAATAATAATCCCCAACAGCTCGACCACCTCACAGGTCATAGTTCTACCACATTTAATGGGTGGCATAATAGCAGCCCCATAAATGAGAGCAAATAATAGTTCAAGCAAACTTAGACCCCAATGAACCAGGTCCCCATTACATGTTAATATTTTCCAAATCTCTTGTTATCTGCTGTATTTAAAGCTATAATGATGTTAATTAACTTAATAGCAACACATCGCTTAGCTATTTTGTTGTCTGGTCAAACAAAAGTAGCATTGTTCTTGCCCTGATTACTTTTCTTGTTTGTAGTTTTAACGGAAAGTTTATTTGTTCTTCTCTCTCCTGGATCAATAGTTTTTTTCACGGGTGGCAGGTCAGCTTGGTCTGAGGTCTGGCAAACTCCTGTTCTCATTCTTCCTTTGCAGTTTCTCTGACTCCCGGCCACCCTCCCCGAACCTCTGTTCTCTCCATGCCGACTTCTGGTGTCGTCACACTGGATCCCATCCACGTCAAGAGCACCTCGCACGGGGTGAGGGGACCGCTTGCCTCCTCTGACCCTGGCAGGAGGTGGGGCGGAGGGTGCCCTCCTGTGGGAACTTTTGGAAACACTGGTCCTCTGTCTTTGACGTCTTTCGTTTTTCACTAGGGAATGGCAGTCATAAAGGGGACAAAGGGGGCAAAAATGCACACTGTTAGTTGAAAGAGCATTGTTTTATTAGCTATATGAAAAGAAATGCACATGTTTGGCACTACAAAGGAGATTTTGATTTGTGAATACATTTGTGAAGTTCAAATCGATGAAGTAAATGCCAATAGGCATTCAAAAGCTTTCAGTGTTCCTCACAAAATCAAGCATAGCAGAATTATATACAAAACTCTGAAATATTTCTAAAAGAACAAAAGGACTGAAAGTTTATTTCTTATTTAAAAAAAATATATATTTATTTGTGTTGGGTTATTTTCAATGCAGTGTAGGGTCAAAAAGGGACAAAACTGACCAGAAAATGTTTATATTTGACCCAACAATGGGTTAAAACAACCCAGCAGGATGTTTTTTTCTCTTTTTGATCCAATGTTGGGTTATTTTGAGCATATTTGATGTTTATTTATTTTGGTTTAATCACGGCACCTCTCCGAAAAAATGGTACAAAAGTAGTCACCGAAGTGGTACCTTTTAAAAAGGTCCTAATATGTATG
This sequence comes from Paramisgurnus dabryanus, assembly GCF_030506205.2. Taxonomy (NCBI): domain Eukaryota; kingdom Metazoa; phylum Chordata; class Actinopteri; order Cypriniformes; family Cobitidae; genus Paramisgurnus; species Paramisgurnus dabryanus. Next base: position 15,838,844 of record NC_133340.1, read on the forward strand.
TACCATTGTGGTACAGATATATACCTTTGAGTTACCAGTTTGTACCTTTAAAATGCACTTATTTCATTGATAAAAACAATTTTATTTGGTGTATTTGGTATAATACAATGTGTTTGCGTGGTTTATGGTTCAAAAACACATTATTTTCCACATAGCGTTCATTTTTGTAGCTCCAGATTTCCCTGTCTTCCTGAAACGCACCGATTCATGTACAAAACGTATCAATTTATAAAGTGTTGTGTCCCTGATTGGCCAGCTAATCTGTACTTTGTGATTGGCCTGAATACCTCTGACAACAGCCGGTTATGTAATGCTCCTTACCATGTATGAAAGATTCGGTCACAATGCAATAGACCAATTTCGTGTTTGCAAACAGATATGACGTTTTTTGTGGGCGGAGCCAAACTGGTTGCAGAAAGTGACTGCTCCGCAGTAGGGTTGTGAAGTGTTTTAGCATTAAACCGTGATTTTTATGGATCCGGTGTTCTGTCGAAGTCTGATTCCTTTATGTTTCCCTTTAGTGCAATGTTTCTTATAGCGTTTTAATCACATTACGTTTATTTTTTTAGATAGATAAAAAGTTTAAATGGCTTGGCTACTGATATGCATGTATGTAATGTATATGTATTGTTCTTTTTTGCTAAATCAAATATTTTTACAGTCTGAATCGCTAAAGTACATATAAAAGCAATACTATCATGTATTATATATAATAGCGTTTATTAAATATTTCATAATTTTCCTGTTTTCTATTATTTCTTCCTTAATAAATTATAATTGTAACGTGATAAAAACGCTATAAGAAACACATGGAGGGAACAGACTTCGACAGAACACCGGACATCTTCTCTACTTATTTTCTATTCTAATTATTAAAAGATTTCCAGATGACTCCCTCGCTCCATTCTGTCCGTTTAAGGGCTTATTGTAATCATAAACACCTACGTTTATCTTCAAATGATGTCTTTGACGATGGTGTTCTATAAAAATGAAAGCCATCTTTTTTGGCATTCTTATTCTGACACTTAACAGCACAACCGGACATTTTCCAGTGAGTTATCTTGCTCTTTTCACTCGTGTCTAATCCATTTCCACTGTTTTTCTGCAACCGCATTGTGCGCGCAGCTTGCAGTGACGTAACTGTGACGTCTACTCTAAATTGGTCTATGCTAACAGGAGTTAACTAACAGACTGAGTCCGAAGTGGGAGGAATTATGATAATGTCGGTCTTAACTACATCACCAATCCCAGGAAGTAAACTGTTGCCTACAATCCGTGTGTTTGTTGTAGCCTAAGAAAAGAGATTTACGTTGGAGACGATAACTTGCATGTTTACTTTGGGGTTTGTACCTTTTGCATATCATTAACATGTACTAATACACACTTACACACCAAAGGAAATGTAAAATATTGAATCGAACAATTGGTGGTCTTTAAGGTACCAATGTGTACTATTTAGAGGTGCCAATATGCACCTTTTAGGTACAAAAGTATACTTTTTGAAAATGTACCGCCCCAGTGACAACTTTTGTACCTTCTTGTACCTTTATTCTCGCACTTAACCTTGCATGAGCTCCAACGTTGTGTTTAACCCAATGATCAACATTACTGCATGATTTGTTATATTCTTCTTTACCTTTTTTTTCTTCAAAAAACAAGAAAATCTGATCTTTTTCCAAAATAGTTCAGATGGTCAACGTTTAAATTTGATATGTGACCTAACATATTTTCTAAACCCAAACCCATTGTTTATTTCAGGTTTGAATAAAAACTGCATTCAGACTTATCGCAAGTACAAATATTGCCTCCAGATGGTTCAGTCTCCATAAATTGTTCATTTTCACACAGATTTATATTATCAGACATCATTTTGGGAAAGTGAATCGACTTATTCCGGTGTCATCCATCTTTATGCTCAAGATAAGCATGGCCGACACTTAAGTAAGTGCTGCACTTGATTAATACGGGTAGCGGTCATATTGTCGACGTTCCTGTTTCGCAAAATTAGGAATGAATCATAACTGTCTTTACTCCTGCTAAAATGAAATGAATAATCCAGCTACAGCAGAAAGTAAAATGACGATTCAAGTCTCACAGAATACATCAACCCCTTAAAGCACCGGCAGGCTATAAGTGCAGTGCTCAAAGTGCCACGAGAATGCAAAAGGTTTAATTGTACTGCATTTTATGCTTAAGTGTTTCTGTAATGAATTATACATTATGCAAATAGGTTTTGTATGAGCTAGATGTGATAAGTGGATTTTCATATGTGCACAAATATCAGGCCTGGCCTATTAAAATTAAGGTCTTTACAGAACCATTTTTGGTTCCCCAATGAACCATTTAATCATATTTTTTTAAATGCACCATTACCTTTTGATAGTTTTTATTCACTACAAAGAAGCTTTTGTGAAACAAAAATGTTATTCGGATCTTAAAGGGAAACACCACCGTTGTTCAAAATTTTACTATGTTCTTACCTCAACTTAGACGAATTAATACATACCTATCTTTTTTTAATGCGTGAACTTAATCTTTGTACAGTGCATTGTGAATGTGTTAGCATTTAGCCTAGCCCCATTCATTCCTTAGGATCCAAACAGGGATGAATTTAGAAGCCACCAAACACTTTCATGTTTCCCTGTTACACGAGTAAGTATGGTGGCACAAAATAAAACGTGGCAATTTTTTAAGCAAATAAAAATGAGAACTATATTGTACGGCGGAAGAGCACTTAGGCTGCAGCACTTTAACCATTAGGCACAGTAATATTGACAGAAGTTTGAGCGAGAAGGGAAGTAGTCAGGAGAGATGATGTTACTGCGTACCTGGGTCAAAGTTTTATTTTGTGCCACCATACTTTCCTGTGCAACTACTCATGTAACAGTCTTTAAAATAGGGAAAACATGGAAGTGGTTGGTGGCTTCTAAATTCATCCCTGTTTGGATCCTAAGGAATGAATGGGGCTAGGCTAAATTCTAACACATTCACAACACTATATACAAAGATTAAGTGCACACATTGAAAAAAGACTGGTATGTATTCATTCATCTAAGTTGAGGTAAGAACATATTAAAAATTGAAAAACGGTGGTGTTTTCCTTTAAAGGTATTTTATGGAACCATGCAGCCAGTTTGCTTTCGCTGACCTTGTTTTGATTTTCCGCATCTTACAGATGGATTTTGAAAAACTAAAAGAGGTTTAAGAAATATTCAGACTGGTCTTAGTCTGTGTTAAGGCTCTTGGCTTCTGCTCTGATACACACAGGCACACATAAGGCATGCTGAACAGGTTGCTTAGCGACGTGTGTAAAAAGAGCAATTGAGACTGATTTGAGAAAGGTAAAGCACGTGATGAGATGACAATTACTTGATGCCCACTACGAAGGCTCCTTGCAAACTCACTAGCACCCACCCACTCATATTTTTTCGCATTTGTTTTAATCCAGCTTTATGATCCTAAAAATTGATTGTGACCTTCATAAAGGCTAGGATTGTTGTCCATACACATTGACAGTTCGTTTTGTGTTTATGCTCAAAAGTAAAGCTGATGGAAAAACTGTGCATGCTTGTGCACATCATGAAATATTGAATATCAGCCTCTTTGTGTTGTTAAGTGATTAGATTTATAGACACACTGCCCCCTCGTGGCACTACCTAAAATACTCCTCTAAAAATAAAGACTTCTGTTTTATCATCCAGAGGGGAATAATGACTCTCTTACGTACAAATTACAGACTATTTATATTTCTCAGGAAAAGTATATGTTTACTAAACTATCTGCACTTTAAGATGCTTAATTTTAAACCTATAATACTTTATTAATTGCTAAAATTGTTAATTTAAAAGCAGTAATATAATAATCATGTATCTGCTATGACCACTAGATGGAGCAGCATCTCTTTTAAGGATGCTCTTAAACTGACGTTGCCCTCTGCGAGTGCTAAATAAATGTCCATTATATTTCGTCTAGACTGCAATTTAGTCTAGTTTGTGAGATGTATCTTTCTTACTTACCAAACACTGATAGGTAATTGCTCATCGTAAGTTTAAAAGCAAACTGTCCTTTACAAAACAACGTCAGCAGTGACTTTGAAGGTTCCTGCTTTTTGACCGTTCGTGGGAATGAAAACATACTCTTCCTGTTATTAAGTTTTGACAGATGTTCAGAACTCGCTGGGTGCAAAAGTCTCACCACGAACACTTTAACGTGACCTGCAGATTTACTGGGTCCTTCACATGCCGCAGGAGTTTGTGTTTACGTGAAGCTCAGCATCCAGATGGGATTTTTTGGCCGGGAAAAAAGGCGCTTTGCGATTTCTAAACCGTGCAGGGATGAGCTGTCTGGGCTTTGTTTCGATAAGTCCAATTAGCGCGTCAAAACTTTACGAAATTGTTTTAAATCTCTTCCATTTGGGAAATAACTTGACTAAATCCTCATTACCTCATTTGAAAACATTTTATTACAACATCCTTGAGCATATCGGCTGCCAACACTTGTTTAAAAAGTGTGTATTTGTTAAACACACAAGCTTTTTTTTTTTTTTTTTTTTTTGCGATAATCCATACATTTAAGCGAACCAGTCTCGATAACTTCCGGGGTTGGCCTACAAAAATACGTCATCCCCTGCGGCACTCTATTAGGACCCTTTCAAAACACTAATGTCTTGGTCATAAACAGCTTTAAACCCTATATGGTCTTTATATTCTGAACATCCCGTCTATTTTATTGCTCTATACGGATCAATTTATATTCATGCTGTCTGGCCAAACATGAGTCATCATAGTCTAAGAAAATATCCTTACACAATTCCTATTAACAGATCTGCCCACAGAAACATAATAGGTAGCATTAAAGAGCCCGTCACTCAGAACGTGTCTCTAATCGTGTCTGTCAGGGCATTACAACACTATTCAAGTACCGAGTTGAAAGTTTGCCTCACAAACTCAGCTCGAATGCCTTCATTACTTTAACAATTCTTATAGTAATACCACTAAACTAATACTATGCAAACTATAATAGGAACAAAATTAGATGGTCATGTGAAGAAATATGTAGGAATTATGCGGGAATTTGGCTTAACGGTTAAAACACGACAAAGCATGATGATTTCTGTCTATGGAGGGTCTCCCTTTCTTTGCATGCTGAATGGGTACCAAAGGAGACAATACAGAATTAGGACACTTCCTCTGGTGGAGGATGAGAGTGCAAGCACTGAAGGAAAACAGAGGCTGGTTTTGTCTGAGCTCGATACCGGCATCCAAACAGCACAAAGCCTGCCTAACCAGGCATTCACATTAACTAGGCTTCTGTGCATAGCTAATGCACTGAGAACTGCCTCCCTAAACAACACAAAACAGGCAGTGGGGTGAGGGGAATGTGAAAGAGTTATTAGAGAACGCTTCAGACAGCAGACCATTTAATCACGTGATCGACTTTGGCGCTCATGCTTTACGTCCATGTCCAGTGCTTGAACTTTTGTGGAGATGGTACTGCTTACACACTGTCAGAAAAAAGGTACTGTACAAAACTGTACATTTTCTGTCGCTGGGTTTTTGTATCCCTAAAATTGAACTAGTACAAAATTGTTCCTTAAGGTACACAATAGGTACTTAGGGTATAATATTTTACCAAAAAAGGTACAGCATTTCAAAGTGTTGTTGCATACTCGTAACGGCACAAATATGAACATTTGAGGGTACCATCCCTGTGACAGAAAAGAACAGTTTTGTACCTTCCGACGGTGCAGTCAACCATTACTAAACACACTTGGTTTGACATAGGTCATCTTTCCATAAAGATTCAAAGGGCTCAAGCTGATTATTCAATAGGTACACTTTTTTTGGAAAAAAAAATGTCATAATATGTACCCCAGCTGTCACTGGGGATGTAGCCTTTAGAAATGTCCTAATATCTATGATATGCATGCATTTGGTACCTTTGCATGCATTTGTATAATAATATGAACTTCTTAGGCCCAAAGCTGTACATTGTAAAAGGGTACAGCGCCAGTGACAATTGTGGTGCAAATTTTGGATCTGTCGATCATCGCTTTAAACGACTAGTACTCGCTAAATCTCATGAACTGATCTTTCTGTTTACTTTTGCCATCATAGGGCTCCTGAATGCCAATGCATTAGTAAGGCGAATCATAGGGCTCCTGAATGCGGGTGCATATATAGGAGCCCTATAAATATAAAAATGTACCTAAATACATATTAAGCACATTTTAATTCATATTCATGGTGTCGCAAAATAGCACAGACATGTAGACATAGATGTTCTTAAGATTATTCTAAAAAGTACTAAAAGATCATTTTTTTGTACAAAATGAGTGCGTGAAAATAGGGCACTTTAAGTACACTACTTCTTTTTCACCTTTGTGTGCATGGGCACAGGTTTGCAAGCGCCTCATAGGTGACATTATTGTCACCAGAGCGGCCATATTGAGGTATTGCATTGTTTGCTATTCATGGTAACAAGAGTGCTCATTCTTGTTACTGTATATCCATTATCTTTGGTCATTTCCGCTCACTATCAACTTCTCCATGTGTTTTTTTATTTTTCAAGAAAAGACAAAAAATTCCAGAAATTTCTAATGATCAATCGTGTAAAAGTAAATTGTGTTCCCCAAGTGAGCATGTTATGTGTGAAGCCCAGAAACAAATTGTTTGTAAGTATGGAAATGCTGACTTGCAGATATGAATGCTTGGTAATGTGGGTCATGCTTTACTGTTACGCTAACAAACCTAAATGGTTACCACAACCATTAGATATAAACATATATATAAGATCTCACATGCTCAGCAAGATTCGTATCATACAGTTGCTCATAACAGTAGTAAGGTAAACAATGCCTTCATAACTAAATAGTGTGAAAAATAGATTGTGTAACTAGAAAATCTGCATTCGCATACTTTTAAAGAGTATATATCGAGCCTTAAAGGAACAGTATGTAAGAAATTTATATCAATTAATCATAAAATGGCCCTGATATGTCACTAGACATTAAGAAATCATTTTCATTTCAAATACTTATATCACCGACAACAGTGGTCCGGCCAGGATATTGTCATTTAAAAAGTGGAGTTGCAGCCCTCAACTGATGTTTATGTTGTCATTTAGTGTGTTGGCCACCAGTGTGCAGTACCAGTTTTAGCCACAAGTTGTGTGATTGCAGTACCAGTTTTGGCCACAATCCTACATACTGTTCCTTTAAGCGTGGTAAGAATTGAAAACAGACTTAGGAAAGAGATACAAGGCAATAAGAGGAGGGGGTGAGAGGTCTCACCTCTAACATTTATTAATCTCTATTTACAAGTTTGCAGAAATATCAATCTGAGCAGACATATTGGTCGTCTACCCAAGACTGCTACAGAAAACTGAATATGATATCAGAAGAAACAGAATGAAAGGCAATTCAACAATGCTCGCAACTGAACAGCAATAAACCACACAACTGTAAAACAAACTATATACACATTTAGTACTGAAGATATACTGAAGCTTAAATTAATCCTTTCTGAGGATTATATTACACGATAACGTAATGATACTATAGCTTGTAATCTGCGAAGCTATACATTGTTGAATTGCATTTATACAATAGAAAAAGAAAACAAGTTCTGAGGTCTGAATTTAACATTGAGGTCATAAGAAGTTATTTACGAGTTACGACTCTTTGTCAATACTTAGAAATATCTACTGGAGAGAGGTTCATGGAAGGCACACTACTGGTCACCACCAGAGGTACGACAAGACCCCTGGTCATACTAAACCTGATTGTGCTTGTTTATCTTTTATTTGTGTGTGTGTGTGTTCATATCATTAAACATTTTAACAGATAAATATCTTCATGCCTAAGCGAGGGTGTTTGCCATATCAAACACTCCGTCTGGTATATCATTTATATTTAGTGTCGAAGCAAAGTTATCACATGTTTAGTTCAGTTAGTCTTGGTTTTGGCAGTCTGTTCGCGCTGTCGTGTGATCAGCCAGAGATATGCAGAAGAGTAAGTTTGCTTCGTTTCACTACTGACCTCAAATCAGTCAGACTGGCTATAATAAATCCTTTGTTTGTGTCAGGATAAACAGTGGAAGTGGAAGTTAATGATTGTCAAATACTATTTAAAAATACTTTCAGGGAAGTAAAATGCAAAGTCTTTTTCCAAAGTTCATTAAAGTGCTTAAAGGGTATTGAATGTACATGGAAAGGTGGACGTTTTGAGAGGGGGCACAGCAAATCCACAGCACTCAGAAATCACACAGAGAAATCCTTGGATGAGGATAACACATGCTAGCGTAGTTTGTCACACAGGAGAGGTACCTGATCGAGCCCAGCCGTCCTGGTAAGAGCCCTCCCCCGTGAGGTGCAGTCGGTCTGGGGAAGGAGGGAGGGGCATAGGGGACTGAGGAAGGAGCGAGCTGTTAGGGCTTGTGATGTCGCCTTCGGCAACAAATGTCAGGTCCGCGCTGCTCTCTTCTTCCTCCAGCACCTGGCCCCCCCCTTCGCTCCTCCAGTCTGTTATCCCGGACGAGCCCCCTTTTTGCACGTGAGGGATCGGGGAGAGCGATGAACTAAACGGCGGTTGATTTCGAGTGGCAGTGTTTCCGGGGGCTCTATTAGGAGGCATTAGGGCTCGTCTAGGCGCTTTCGTGTCCACTGCTGAATCCAAGCTCTGCGATTGGTGGCTGGCACTTAGGGCGGAGCCGTTCTCCTTGGATCTGGGCCGAGTCTTGTAAGAGATGGGGGTTGAGTTGAGGTTGTCGTTGCTGATGTCTGCTTCCGTGTCAAGGCGCAGGAATTCAGGAAGGACAAGGTCCGATTTGTTCAGCAAACCCCGCTGGTCGTCAGCTCTGTTGCTCTGTGCTTTGGATATGAGCTCGAAGAACTCTGGTTGGACAATAAACACAATTATTTCAAACAGCTTGTTTGTCGAAAAGCGAAGAACAACACACGTCTGACACGTTATAGCAAGCATGAGATTAAAAGCTTTCGTGCAAGAACTGCCATTTGCTTGTGTTAGCGTTAGCCAGATCGGCAAGTGTTGCTAAAGAAGTTGAAGCTGAGAACAACTTAAGCACTTTACGAGGGTAAAGAACGAGAGATTATTCAAGAAAGTGAAAGGGGAATAGGTTTTTACCTTCAGCTTCATCTATATTAAGCTTTTTCTGTTTTCGTTTTTCCACCTGGGCCCTGGTTTTCACAGACGAAGCCTTTCCTGCCGGTTTGTCCTCCCCCTGGGTAGCGACAATGAGAATGGGGCACATTAAGGGTGCGTAGATGCCTCTTCTACAAGGCTATCTTCTGGGGCGCATGTCTATAACTACGCGGGGGGCAGTGGATGGGTCTCTATTCGCTATCACTTAAGCTACTGGTCTTAATACTACGGTCAAACCAGTTGACTCACTGCACAAAAACCACCACCAACACAGCATGCAACTACATCTACGCTCCACTTTTTCTCATCTTTCCATCATTTTGCTCAACATATCACACAGAGTAACTACTATAACGAAGAAATAGCCTCAACAAGGGAGAAACCCTTGCACCAAGTAGCTCTTGGCAGATAGCTATCCCCTTGTGGTGTGGTGTGTTGAAGAAAAGTGGTAAGAGGCAGCTTTTTGTAATTCAAGGAAGTGGGTTAGATCATCACAGGCCCAGAAACTGCACAGATACACATAGCCTTCAGACCAGAAGTAAGAATAGGGGAACTAGCCATGCACAGAACCCCCATTCATAGGCCACGAATACAAAGACAGACAGAAAAGGGGAGGGAAGTTTACGATCTTGGATCGAGGTCTTACTGTGGCTGACTGGCTTCGTGTAGACAGAGGTGGACCGTGACTTTTAGATGAGACCAGCTTTTGTTTATCTGTTTAAAGCAGGAAAGAGGTCATACCGTTTTAATAATGTTTAATCATATTGTAGACAATTCTGTCTATAGTTTCCCATTTTTGCAGCTTACCTTTTCCAGGAATTTGGTCGGCTGCTTCCAGAACCACTCTCAGTCCATCCAGATTAGATATAGGAAGCCCAAGATCCAGAGGCTCTTTCTCTCCACTCTGCCAATACGAAAACACCAATTTAACATCTCATATGACATTTAAAATCACATTTTGTGGTTCAGTTTGATCCATCTTGCACTATAAACACTTTTCAAATCGATCCTCCAATTTATGATTTATGCTACGAAACCAGCTAAACGGGCAAGATGATGGAAACATTTTTCATGCGCAGCTGTAACCCGATTCCTCAAAGACACATTGTCAGCATGTTCTTGGTTCTCAATCACATTTAGGTGATACTTTAGCTAATAAATACTATACAAAACCCTCAAATAAATAAAAAGGTTTTTTTTAAGTCACTTTGATTAAAAACATCTGTCAGGAACATAAATATAAATGATGTGGGTTGGAAAGCACATGGCACAAAACCTTTTCTGAAACAAAGCACGGCTCATATTTCACGAAAGGACAAATCTAAAACTTTTACAAAACAATAAACAAATGACTCACTATTCTGGCCACCAGCTCTGCTAAGTTCAAGCCGTATTTGGCCACCACTGGCCTCAGCACTTCTGTGACTGGCTTAGTGGGTTTTGCCTTCAGCCCCACAGAACGATTTATGGGCACCAGATCCAAACTATGAGAGAGAGATAAAGATATATTTGTGTCATTATTTACTCATTGCCATGTTGAATGTTCTTTTTTCAACAGGTAGTATGTTCAAGACTTCAGTCCCTATTCATATTGCGCAGAACATAAACTAACCAGAAGATAAATGAGTAAACAAATGGATAGACAGAGAAAAAAGAGGTGTGTACCGGAATAGCGTACGTCTCTCCAGCCGCAGGTCTCTGGAGCACAGGGTCATGCAGTCCTGATCCAATACTAAAGGCTTTACACAAGGACATAACACGATTCAAACTTAAGGATTACTGGCACATACAAAGTTATATATAGACTATATAGAGTTATATATAGACTATATATAGCATGTTACCTTTTCTCCACCAACTAAGAAGAGATCCACAGCGGCCAGATTGATGTTGAGCTTCTCGCATAATCCTAACAGTAGCTCTCTGATGGAGACACCGGGTCGAATGGGCACCGAGCAGCAAGAGCCGTCTGGAAGGTTAATATTACAGTGACGCGTTGAGCGCTCGGACAACAACACGGAATTACGCTGCATCTCACCCTGGGAGCAATGACCGGTAAAGGAAAAGAGAAAATTCAGAATAAAGATGTTTTCAATACAATATGTGAAAATTCCTACAGTATCTTAAATCATTCAGAAAAGGTTTCATCTTATTACATGGATATTTATCAAATTAGCCAATGAGACACTAATCTGAATTGAAATTGTTTCATTATGCAAAATGATACCAGAGAAATGACTCATTGAGCACAGTATAGGAATTATCTCTCAGGGACGGTGGTTAAATATATGGTGGTCATTGCGCAAAACTATCTGATTGTGACTGACCAATCAGAATGATGTATTTCAGAGAGCTGTGTAATGAGTAAGAAATAATGTATAGGCATCCTGTTGTTATCGCAGGAATAAGGGACTTATTTAACAACCAGCTGCTTGTACATGATCCCACTTATTTACCTCATAAGTAAGGTAAGAACATTAAATATTAAATTTGCTTATTTTTAAAGATAGCAGACGTTCCAAAACACACTGACAAGGCAGTCAAATGTTACAAACACACTATTTGGTTTAATCATTTGTAAATATAATGTTATTTAAAGACATATTTATATACAATTTTTGTGTAATGTTAAACTGTACCTTTCAAAATGATTTGCCGCGTCCGGGTTACCGTGTGTTATTAGTTTTGAGCGGTTGTTATCTGGGAATAAAAAACCTGCAAAGGTTGCATCTGGCCAATCAGAATTAAGCAATCAGACGAGCTATGTAATAAATGCACCTTATTTAACTTCAAATTCAAGGACCTTTCAAGGACTTTCCAGGTCAAATACCCTCAAATTCAATGACTAAACGTGGGACACATTTCAAGTGAGAGCAAGGTTACATCGTGTTACCTTTTAAGATACACTGATACAGTTCCTGCTCGAGGGAACTCGCACTGCGTCACTGCGGTGACACTTTGGGGACGCCTCCAGAGGTAAGTGCGTCTGAATGTGTATATCAAAATCAACCAATGGTGAGGCTTAACGATAAAGACAGGGTGACGTGGGAGCCAGGAAGTATATCGCTATTTGAAATATTGCCAAAGACAGCGTTACAGGGACGCAGGAAGTATGGCAAGGGAGACCCAGCGTCTCGTTCCCTTCTCAGGGAACAACAGTTACATACGTAACCCCAGACGTTTTCATGTGTCAAACACAACTATGCAAAAAAGCATTTTGGTATGAATCAACATTCGCATACAGAAGATTTTAAAGCGAACATTTTAGCACGTGTGCTTGAAAAGTCTAGAATTGTTATGATTTTATCCTACACTACACAGGGAATAATATGGATTTTTTTCCAGAAAACTTCTTGCATAAAATAGATTCAAGCCCTTTCAATGACCTGTATCTATGTATGTATATTTTCAAAAACTTCCCAGGGCCTTACATTTTCCCCCAGATTCACAAACTTTAAGTTTCACAAACTTTAAGATGATAAAACCGACTATATTTCCAGATAACAACCATCTGAAACTAACTGTGGGTTTACACCAGAAGTGAGTTCAACGATTTTGGCGAGTAGTTTACATACAAAGTCAATGGAAAGACGCGATCAGACACGCGCTATTCGCCTCAAACGCATCTTCGCCCAAATTGAAAATACTCAACTCGAGTGGAAAAATCGCATGACACGAAGTCAAATCCCGCGACTAATCTAGAGCGAGTAACGTGATGACCCGTGTTTGGTGTGTACGTAGCATAACACTAACTAACACAGCCACATCTGGACACTGGGAGTCATCGGGACAGTTTAGTACTTTAAAAATAAAAATAAATAAAATATGCATTTAATTTATTTACAAATGATTAAACCATAAGCATGTTTGTCAATATCAAATCAATATTTTATATATTTACTCATGTGGCAAGTAGCCATGTAAAAAGGGGTAACTTACAATCGGCGGTTGTTAGAGCAAATAAAGTCCTGATCACCCTGTCTGCATTTATCTACGATAACAACCAGCTGGCTGTACGTTATCCCTTAACCAACTACAGCTGAAGGTACGAGAATCAAAGTGACATCAGCTTGAGCGATTCAAAGCCAGACGCTGTAAACCCACCTCGTTTTTTCCAGAACCAGAAGTGGCGAGTTCCAAACTCGCACCGGACGACAAAGAGCCTTGTGATTCCCTTCGGCCGTTACTACCTGTATAGCCTATGATGGAAAAATAAGAGACAAAGTAAAAACCTCAAACAAAACAGAAATATATATATATATATAAATAATGGAGTCATCTCATCCACTCACTGTAGTCTCCGAGGTCCCTCTTCTTAGCACCTTTCCCAAAACTTCTATTTCTGGACCAGGAAAAGAAAATGCTTTTCTTTTTATCACCCTGTTCATCTTTGCTGTCTTCATGCAGCAATTTGCCCGGTTTGCCCTTCTTGTCATCCTGCACCTATAAACACAGTACATAATTTTTCCATTCTCAAAAACAAAGCAGAGATTACTAAGAGATATGTCTTCAATTACAAACAGGCTGCATCTAGAGTCAATGCAAAGACTGTTTCATTAGAGAATGAAATGTCCTGTAGTGATATACAGATTAAGGAATAAGATTAGAAACATAGCCAGTCTTCTGTGACTTTCTGTGTTGAATTAAATCAGACTTCAGGCACTGTAGGATGTTGACTGATCTGATTGTCTCGTCTTCTGTCTTTACTTTTCTTTGAAAGCTTCTGCACTAACTGTACTAACACTTGATAATGTAAACAGATGCAGAGGGCTGACAATGCCCTGAAGCTCACACCTCTATAACAACACTGTAATTGTATTGCAGTAACTAGTGGTGTGAATGCATTGCCATATAATGAAACATTACACACATATTACACCTTTGAAGGACAGCCAAAAGACTTAGATTTACCATCTGCAACATTTATAATAAGTAATTAATTAATATTTATTACATTATGCATACTCTAAAAGATCAATACTTATTTAAATCATGTTTAAGGTCAAGAATCAATGATTCATATATTTTCATAGGTATTGCCATAATAATGAATGCTATTATGTAGTGTTTACAAACCCTCCACTGGGAGATAATTGGACTAAGGGGTGTCTTCTGTTGATGTGTTTCAAAGATTGTTTGATTTTGGGATTATGTGTTTGAAAGGAAGCCACAGATCCTAATCTTTCTAATGAAGTGTATTTGATAACACCACAGTGTGCTCGCTTGTTACCTTTTTCGGTGTAGAGAGGTTGGATCGGTCAGAGCTCGTGCTGTGTTTGGACGTTGGGCTGCTGGGGACGTGATAAGGATCCGGAAGAGGGCGACCCTCCACCTCCGCCAGCATACATTCCTGATACAGGTAGGACTTTAGGAAGCGAGTGTAACTATCAAATTTCATCAGGTTGAAGATCTGTTGAGGAAGGAGAGACGAGGATAAGTGAGAAAAATCAAGGAAACCCTCATGCGTTCAGAATTTCCATGCTGGTTTATGCTGACCTTGTACTGTAGCATAAATATATATTAACAATGGAGATCATTGGAAATGATATGTAACAAAGTTTAGAAAATATATAAGAGAAGGTTTGTTTGCCCGAAATATGTTTGATGGCTCAAAGTGGGGAACCACAAATTCGTAATATACTGTAGCTTCTGACGCTGTGAAATGTGACCGTTTTTACATTTCGGAGAATTTGCTAACACTACTGAGATCTTGGATAAGGGCTTGACAGCCAGACAGGAGCCTTTAAATGCTGCTATTTGTATCTTTGCCTGGAAGAAAATATTCTTAGTGCTTTTCCATCTATTGGCGCATACACAAAGGCTGTCCTCACGGTTATCATGTGGCTGCTGGAGTGTATGGGTGGCTATGTTTACGATCCCATGACGTGAAGTGCGGTGCTAAACAACTTTAACAACAACTTTATGATGGTAAGTCCTTAAGGCCATGCATGGGAGGTGTTACACAACAATCTTTAAAAATAGCAAATGCTGGGCAGTCACAACAAGCCATTTGGGACCTCCAGTTTTTTGTTTATATTGTCATATAAGTGAGCCTGAGTAGAATTACTTGACATGAATTGTTCTGCGAAAGGCAGACAATGTAATAAAACAAGACAGGGCAAGGCATTTGGATTTTCCGAAATCTTTAGGATGGGCTTGACGCCTA
The DNA here is from genome assembly GCF_030506205.2 of Paramisgurnus dabryanus. Classification (NCBI taxonomy): domain Eukaryota; kingdom Metazoa; phylum Chordata; class Actinopteri; order Cypriniformes; family Cobitidae; genus Paramisgurnus; species Paramisgurnus dabryanus. The sequence goes on from NC_133340.1 coordinate 15,854,170, forward strand.
CACATTCCTTTGTACTTTGGTGCACGGGAAAATTTGCAAGCTTTGTTAATACTGTGGTAATGCTTTTTATTTAGAAGTTGTAGTTTTTTGCCCTCGGGCTTTTAGTTGACAGCATCTCAACCTAATTTATGCAATGGACTCCCTCACCTGTAGCTGTTGCTCTTTAAACATGTCTGGCCTTGGAGCGTTGAGGATGTCATCAGCCAGTTGAGCCTGACTATCGATGTTGACGGGTGTGGTGGCCTTACTCGACAGAAAGCTGTTGTAGATATCCCTGGCCCTCTGGGAAAGCTGGGGGAGAAAATTTATGAAAGATGGTGAATAAAATTCATTTTATATTGTCGACATGAATGATGTGTTCGGTACTCTACGCTGACTGCCGTGGACAAGAACAGAAAGAACAGCGCTTAAAAATTATATGCAATATGTTTTGTGACCACATTTCTGCTCTAAATTATGCAAAATGAAGTGTCTCTTTTAAATCTAATCAAAATGATTCAGCGTATGAACTGTATACCTGTTTCTTGTCGGTTTCAGGCACATGGCTGAAAAATTCGCATGCTTGCCAAAACAAAATGTTCTCCTCGCTGAACTCCTTTTTTAGAAACTCCTGAGAGGTGGAAAAAACAACATTTTTTAGTCTACAGAACAATAAGCAGTCTAATTCCTGGTCTTTAACACTTGTTATACACCAAAGTACTACATTAAATTGCTTTAATAAATACTGATTGAATAAACATATTTGCTGTAAAGACAAATTCTTCCAAACACTTCTTGTTGTTTTTCTGAAACCTGGAATTCTGTGAACGGTTCATTGCTCAGACAGTTGTCACAACTACTTAAATTCATTAAATAAGTTTTTTTTACTTTTCAGTTATATTATGTTTAAATTCCCATAAAATTGTATAAATTCGTACCTATTATATAATTTATCCTCTATAGAATTAGCCATGTCTGGGTTTTTCCCTCCTAGGACTTTCCCCTAGGGTTTTTCCAACCCCTGGGAAGTCTGCTGACATTGGCTTAACTTAGCACCTTCTTATATACGTTACATTTACTACTCTAATAGTACGGTTAATAACCTTGCTAGTACGGTTAATTAGCCGCTGTATTCTGAATTGAAAGTTAAAAGTATAGGGAGCTTGACTTGACTTCTAAGCTTATATTGATGGTGAATTATGTAACATCAAGTGGACTCAGAGTTGAGTAAATGAATGATTTGGTCTCATCCAACATACCGAGAAATATCGCACACCGACAGGATCCTGCAGCAGGCGCTCGAAACAGACGGCCCACGATGCAACCCGGCGTTCGCTGTGGCGTCTATGGCACTGTACGCTGGGTAGACTGGCATTGCTGTTCAGACTATTATCACTACCACAGCCTTTCAGGTCCACACTGTTCAGCTCTACACACAAACAATCAGATGACAACATTATTAGATAGGTAGGTACAGTGTAAAAAATGGTGGTTCAACTTAAAAAAGTAAGCTACTCAGTTGCCTTAAAATGGATGGATAGATGATGGATAGATGGATATAGGGATAGATGGATATATAGACAGACAGACAGATAGATGGATATAGACAGAGATAGACAGATGGACAGACGGATAGATAGACAGATAGATAGACAGACAGAAAGAAAGAGGGATATAGGAATTTAAGGATATAGAGAAAGATAGACAGACAGACAGACAGACAGATGGATATAGAAATAGATGGATGTAGAGAGAGATAGACAGATAGACAGACAGACAAATGGACAGACAGACAAACAGACAGATAGATATAGGAATAAATGGATATAGAGAGATATAGACAGAACGACAGACAAACAGAGAGATAGACAGACAGACAAACAGATAGATGGATATAGGAATAGATGGATATAGAGAAAGATAGACAGACAGACAGACAGATGGATATAGGAATAGATGGATATAGAGAGAGATAGACGGACAGACAAATGGATGGACAGACAGACAGATAGATATAGGAATAGATGGATTTTATACGTTACATTTACTACTCTATATAGGAATAGATAGATTTTAAAGTTCTTTAAATTGAAATTGAAATTGAATTGAATATAGAGAGAAACAGACAGACAGACAGACAGATTGACAGACAGACAGACAAAAACAGATAGATAGACAGACAGACAGACAGATAGATGGATATAGGAATAGATGGATATAGAGAGAGATAGATAGACAGACAGACAAACCGATAGATAGACAGACAGACAGACAGGCAGGCAGATGGATATAGGAACAGATGGATATACAGAGAGAGAGATAGACAGACAGACAAATGGACGGACGGATAGATGGAAGGATAGATAGATATAGGAATAGATGGATATAGAGAGAGATAGACAGACAGACAAACAAACAGATAGACAGACAGACATGCAGATGGATATAGGAATAGATGGATATAGAGAGAGATAGACAGACAGACAAATAGACGGACGGACGGACAGATAGACAGACAGATAGATATAGGAATAGATGGATATAAAGAGAGATAGACAGACAGAAAGACAGACAAACAAACAGAAGGTAGACAGACAGGCAGATGGATATAGAAAAAGATAGACAGACAGACAGACAGACAGACAAACAGATAGATAGATAGATAGACAGACAGACAGATAGATGGATATAGGAATAGATGGATATAGAGAGAGATAGACAGACAGACAAACCGATAGATAGAAAGACAGTCAGACAGACAGACAGGCAGATGGATATAGGAACAGATGGATATATAGAGAGAGATAGACAGACAGACAAACCGATAGATAGACAGACAGACAGACAGACAGACAGGCAGATGGATATAGGAATAGATGGATATAGAGAGAGATAGACAGACAGACAGACAGACAAACCGATAGATAGACAGACAGACAGACAGACAGGCAGATGGATATAGGAACAGATGGATATAGAGAGAGAGATAGACAGACAGACAAATGGACGGATGGATAGATGGAAGGATAGATAGATATAGGAATAGATGGATATAAAGAGAGATAGACAGACAGAAAGACAGACAAACAAACAGAAGGTAGACAGACAGGCAGATGGATATAGGAATAGATGGATATAGAAAAAGATAGACAGACAGACAGACAGACAAACAAACAGATAGATAGATAGACAGACAGACAGACAGACAGACAGACAGGCAGATGGATATAGGAACAGATGGATATAGAGAGATAGACAGACAGACAAATGGACGGACGGATAGATGGAAGGATAGATAGATATAGGAATAGATGGATATAGAGAGAGATAGACAGACAGACAAACAAACAGATAGACAGACAGACATGCAGATGGATATAGGAATAGATGGATATAGAGAGAGATAGACAGACAGACAAACCGATAGATAGAAAGACAGTCAGACAGACAGACAGGCAGATGGATATAGGAACAGATGGATATATAGAGAGAGATAGACAGACAGACAAACCGATAGATAGACAGACAGACAGACAGACAGACAGGCAGATGGATATAGGAATAGATGGATATAGAGAGAGATAGACAGACAGACAGACAGACAAACCGATAGATAGACAGACAGACAGACAGACAGGCAGATGGATATAGGAACAGATGGATATAGAGAGAGAGATAGACAGACAGACAAATGGACGGATGGATAGATGGAAGGATAGATAGATATAGGAATAGATGGATATAAAGAGAGATAGACAGACAGAAAGACAGACAAACAAACAGAAGGTAGACAGACAGGCAGATGGATATAGGAATAGATGGATATAGAAAAAGATAGACAGACAGACAGACAGACAAACAAACAGATAGATAGATAGACAGACAGACAGACAGACAGACAGACAGGCAGATGGATATAGGAACAGATGGATATAGAGAGATAGACAGACAGACAAATGGACGGACGGATAGATGGAAGGATAGATAGATATAGGAATAGATGGATATAAAGAGAGATAGACAGACAGAAAGACAGACAAACAAACAGATAGATAGATAGATAGACAGACAGACAGACAGATAGATGGATATAGGAATAGATGGATATAGAGAGAGATAGACAGACAGACAAACCGATAGATAGACAGACAGACAGACAGACAGGCAGATGGATATAGGAACAGATGGATATAGAGAGAGAGATAGACAGACAGACAGACAAACCGATAGATAGACAGACAGACAGACATACAGGCAGATGGATATAGGAACAGATGGATATAGAGAGAGAGATAGACAGACAGACAAATGGACGGACGGATAGATGGAAGGATAGACGGACAGATAGATATAGGAATAGATGGATCCAGAGAGAGACAGACAGATAGACAGACAGACAGACAGACAGACAGACAGACATGCAGATGGATATAGGAATAGATGGATATAGAGAGAGATAGACAGACAGACAAATAGATGGACGGACAGATGGACGGATAGACAGACAGATAGATATAGGAATAGATGGATATAGAGAGAGATAGACAGACAGAAAGACAGACAAACAAACAGAAGGTAGACAGACAGGCAGATGGATATAGGAATAGATGGATATAGAGAAAGATAGACAGACAGACAGACAGATAGATGGATATAGGAATAGATGGATATAGAGAGAGATAGACAGATAGACGGCCAGACAAATGGAAGAACGGACGGATGGACAGACAGATAGATAGATATAGGAATAGATGGATATAGAGAGAGATAGACAGACAGACAGACAGACAAACAGATAGATAGACAGACAGATAGACAGATGGATGGATATAGGAATAGATGGATATAGAGAGAGAGAGAGAGAGAGACAGATAGACGGACAGACAAATGGACGAACGGACGGATGGACAGACAGATAGATATAGGAATAGATGGATATAGAGAGAGATAGACAGACAGACAGACAGACAAACAGACAGATAGACAGATGGATAGATGGACAGACAGACAGACAGATGGATATACGAATAGATGAATATAGAAAGAGATCGACAGATAGATGGACAGACGTACAGACAGATATATATAGGAATAGATGGATATAGAGACGGACGAACAGACAGACAGATAGATATAGGAATAGATGGATATATAACGAGAGAAAGACAGACAAACAGACAGACAGACAAAAAGATAGACTGACAGACAGACAGAACGACAGATAGATAGATCATAGGGATAGATAGCCAGATAGATAAACAATAGACAAAATTTCATTATATTATGTTAATTTATGTCATTTCGCCTCTTTCTTAAAAATCTAAGGGATTTCACTAGAAAATGAAATTGAGAAACATACTTAGGACACAGCCCAAAAAACCTTCAAAACATAGCTTCATTGCAAAGCCCAAGCATGCGGATAGCAACACTTCAACAACGGATTCTTATTCTGCACATAGCTTGTCAACTGTAGCCCAGCTATATATAATCTATTAAAAGCACCCTGGAGAAAACCAGAATTCAGCTGTCTGTGGATTGACCTTCTCTGTAAAAGCCTTAAACCAACGGAGACTCAGCAGAAGGTGGGTCACCGTCCCCACAGCCTCTTACCTGGGTAGAGCTGATACGACCCTGTGTGATGCCACTTCACCAGGTATTTCATGCCAACTGGACGCCAGGCTTTGACATCCATCACCGCACCATTACACACAGCCATGAAGCAGATGGCGAAGAGCCATCAAACTCACCATAAACTTCACACACGCCGCAGAAGCTCCGTACATACTTTAAATGCGTACAAGAGACGGGGAACTAACTAAACAACACGGGCGCAGCGGGGAAACCGCACGCATGTATACAGGTAAACAGATACAGTGGCCTGCGCACAAAGCTCTGAACAGACAGGAGATAAATAATTGACAAAGGAGAGGGGAGGGAAACTTAGAAGGTAGAGGCAACAGGAACCTGCAATATTAATGCTATAGCGCGATAGAGCTCAAACTGAGGACAAACATATACACGCAAACAGATGGGAGACTTTGGAAGACAAATCAAAAAATATAACGATTGCAACTATGTTTCGCTGAGCATCATCAAGACTTCAGCCAAATTGAAGGCACTCTGGCATTCAGGATAGTAGCACAACCGTGGGTGCGATATTGCTTACAGTCCTACAAATAAGGCGTTCATATTAAATAACGTAAAAAATGCAGACTAGAATTCTGTCTGGGATGCTGCAAATACAAACACACAGCAATATATTGTACTACATGCGTAAATCTAGTGTTGTTATCAAATAACACCAATCTTGGAACATTGCTCAACCACTTCAATTTAAAGGGATAGTTCAGCAAAAAATAAATATTAACCCATGATTGTCTCACAAGCTATTTGAGATGTATATGACTGTCCTCTTTCAGACGAACACAACAGAGTTATATTAGAAAATGTCCTGGCTCTTCCAAACTTTATAATGGTAGTAAATGATGCTACTGATTTTGAATCCCAAAAAGGTGCATCCTTCCACATGACTCCAGTGGACTAATAAAGCTCTTCTTATGCCTGGCTCACACTACAGGATTTTTAAAATCCTGGCAGATTTTGAAATCTGGTTGCAGCACACACATAAAGAGAATCTTGTCAGATATTCTTCTCTAAAATCTTAAACATGCTCACACTACAGGAATTTAAAATCCTAGTGCATCACACACTACAGGATATTATTAGGATTATCTTGCCAGAGCAAGCACTTCACTTCACCTCAGGAGAAGAGTATATAAAGTGAAGATTATGACACATTTATTATGATTTCTTTTTAAATATTTACAAAGTAGCAGCTTTCTTTTTGAAACCTAGGCGATTTCTCCTCCTCAGCTCTTGTTTATGAGGCAACAATCATGATATGTTTTAAGGACGTGTTATGCAGGCAGTGTTTGAATGCATACTGTATAGCACCAACTCAAGACTAATCCTTATGCAAGATTTATTTAAATTTAAATACATCTATTTAAAAACATATTTTTAATATAATTGGCTAACCTATATATCATTATTTTTTGCACATTTAAGAGTTATTATAAGTGATCTAGGCTATTTCTATTAATGCTCTGTTTTCCTGTTCCTAACAAGAATATTATTGTAGGCTAAGCGTTAAATGACTGATGCTTGGTTAAACTTGTTTTGCACTGTTGTTTGCATTATTTAATTCCACTGTATATATACTACTCTGCGGTGATATTGTTTTGTAGCTATATACTATGTGGATTCTATTTTTGTTGTTTATTCTTCTGAGGCTGCTGGTCTTTGAGAGCTTATAAACAAATTTTATTATAGTTTTATAATGACAGTAAAGTTTCTATTCTATTCTATTTTATCTTGCAGTGTAGGGTCTAGTGTTTAATTCGGTATTTACATTACCAATGGTTTTGGACAAATATGTCATTTAATGTGAAACGTTGTAAGTGTCGATATGAGGCGCATTAGATTCTCAAGTGTGCGGTATTTCAGCAATCAGTGCTGCACTTGGGTGAGGCTCAAGCGGATCATTTATATTTCGAACAACTAATGGCGTGATAATGTTTGTTAGTACATATCCTACATGCCGGTGAACACTGAACAGCAATGCATGCATGATGACCTTAAATTACTTTTATGGTTACATGGTCATACAGATAAAAACTTTGTGCGTCTGTAAAGTAATATTTAAAACATGATGCGCTTTCTGCCGGCTGCCCCATCGGGTTCTGTGCGTTTGTGGAGCGCGTCACAAAAAAAGAACTGAAAATCGTCATATCATTTTAAATTCATTTTGTTAATAAGCTAATTATTTAAGTGCAACTTATTTCGTGTATGCCTATTTATTTTATTAAATTTCCTCTATACACATAATAGCTGCAGGTGCGTGATGTGACTGACCATCATCATGTTCTGTTGTTTTTAGGATATTTTAGATAGCCTAATGTTTATGACAACGTGAATCAAGCAAGGAATCAATTTCTATATTTTAAATAGTCTGTCTGCCCCAACGAGCTGCAGTTGTGGCGGAATGAGTCCGGCTGCGCTGTCTACCCGTACAGCAGCTTGTTTCGCGGTCCCGAAAGCTGTCAATCATCTCCGTCTCTCAATGATTATTGTGAAAGTATGACGTAATTATGCGGATTTAAAATCCTAAATATCAAACATGTTTGATAAGATCGGGGCGGCCCCGATTTGCTTGAGAGCATATCGGAAGGTGTAAGTTTAGATTTTTAAACGTCTCACATTACAGGATAATCTGGGCCGAACTTCGGAGCCGATCAAGGTCCGTTGCCCGATTTTCCCTCGGATTCTCGGGAGGGGAAAATCGGGGTAAATTCGGCCCGATTATCCTGTGGTGTGAGCCAGGCATTAGGGTAATTGATGCGATTTTGTAATAAAAATATCCAAAATGTGTTTCTCTGAACTGCCTTCATGCCTTCAAACTCATTGCGTAGTCAGCTAGGCAACAAGTCAGCAGTCTAAATCAGTGGTTCTCAAACTTTTTTAGCGTGCGGCCCCCCTTGTGTAACGTGCATTCATTCGTGGCCCCCCCAAAGAAAAACTACGATAAAAAAAGTTCTAAAACTTAACGTTTTAATTTAAAAAAAAAACATTAAATGCTACAAAGTAGTGCTGTTAGTTAGTAGCTTTATTTTTTTAGGTTTTATTACACACAATTCATGATAAATTAAAGTATTTTATAAAATGTGATAAAACTGGGGCCCCCCTCGCACCATCTCGTGGCCTCCCTGGGGGCCCCAGCCCCCGGTTTGAGAAGCACTGGTCTAAAGTATTGTTTAAACTCGACCTGTCCGCACGGGCGCGTTGGGTGCGCTAGACCCTATTTCGCGTGAAGGTGTGCACGGCAATTTTTGTAACCGTATACGGTGAAAATGACCGAACTCGAGGCGATTCTGTTCGAGCAGGCAATACATGCAAAACAATGCAGATACTATTTATCTGGCACTCTTAAAGAAAAGTATGGAATCTGCAGTTTAAAGCACACATTTTTTACGTATGACTCAGACTGTTTCTGGCTTATATTTGTATTGAATAAACCACTGAACGTGGAATAAAATACAAACCTAAAGATATCCGTATTGTTGGTTTAGTAAAAATGTTAATGAAATGATAATGTTTAATAAAGAGATTTTTATTTTATTCATGTTCTCATATTTATATATCAAGTTCTTATGTTAGAAGCAAACTTTTTCTATCCTCTTTTTTTGTGTTTCTTTTTGCACTCGATTGCTAGCGTCGCCCCCTGGCGGTTCAAAGAATAGTGCAACGGCGAACGCATCAACTATAAATGCCTCGTCCATTTGTTGAGAAGCACGCGCCATCAGTGGAGGCTCGCGTTGCGGACCAAAGCGCGAGTATAAATAAAGCTTTAGGTTTGGGACACAGTCTCTCTTCCGGTAATGGCAAAGGCGCATTCACGAGAATGAGTTACCAGCGTATGATGTAGGACAAACAGATAAAAATACTGTAAACTATTAAGCACAAGAATAAGATCCAGACTGTAAAATTCGCACAAAAAAAAAGTAAATAAAAGGTTGCACTTAGATATCAACAAAGATGACGCTTACTAATAAGTGGCTCGCTCTATTGTCTCAATCTGCTTTCAACGACAGATTGAAGACATCCTGCATGTTGATAATTGATCCTGGAGCCGTTTCTAATGCATCTGAACACTGATCCAGCCAGATTGTCTTGGCTAACTACATACTGATCTCAGGTTAGATCCTCCCACACAGTCCTTACGTTAAGCATCTTGATAAGACCACAAACAACTATTCCCAGTGCCCACGTACGACCAAACACATTGAAAAAGAGATCACATGATTGTAGAAGTAACCTCTCGGGTTAGTTCCTCACAGTTTAGCATGCACACATTTGGCGCTCTGTGCCTTTTGTTATGCATGGGATGATAGATCCATGGCTCTGGCTGGCAGCGTTAAGCAAACATTCGCAGAAACCCTGTCACATTCGCACATGCTAATTGGGGTATTAAGGGGGGAGAGGAAAGGGCAGTAAGTTAGGGCTTGGGCACTGCTGGTGATTCTTAAATACAGAGATTTGGGCCAAAAAAGTAACTCTTTAATGTAACAAGAATCACACACAAAGGTGATGTCCCTTGTTTTGTGTACAAAAAAGAGAGGAAGTTTGACTGAATGTTAAACAGACACATAATAAAAAATTCAGAATTTGCTCGGTCACCTTATAATATTAAAATGATAAAGTACATATGTGGTGATTTTAAAGAAAAGCTGCTCATGCTAAACATATCACAAACAAAATTATTCGCAGCTGCTCCACAGAAGAACCATTTCGGGTTCCACTAAGAACCTTTAAGTCAAAGGCTTTTCTAGACTGTATTGCCTTTTCCACTATGAAGAACCATTAGTACAACAGAAAGGCTCTGTGGATGTTAAAGGTTCTTTATGGAACCATACATCCTGATAAAGAACTTTGAATTTAAAGAGTGAATATAAACTGATTTAAAAAATGAAATCACACAAAAGCTGTATAAAAATTTAATAAATGTGCTATAAATGATGCACATTTTTGCAACAAGTAGTTATGCTGCAAACATCTTATTTGATACAGAGGAGTCAGTTAGGGAAATGTATGATATGGGGAAGCCAATCCTATCAGGGCAAACTGAAAGAGAGCCAAAAAGTGTTTGCTTTTCCTTCATTTGGGCAAAACCCTATTTGATTCAGATCTACAGATATAAACTAAATTAGCATTGAAAACCGATAAAAATACGAGAGCACAGAAGGCAACTTAGCAAACCCACAAAACATTTCATAAAACTAAAATTAAAGATCATCTCTGAGAGTATTAAACAGAATCAGAGTTCAGATGAAGTGAAACAGATAAAACCACAAACTTAGATTCAAGCCAGAAACAGAAAAGATGAATGAAGTACATACATATGCGATTTGAGGTTGTAATATTAAAACTTTGATTGATTACTCACCACCATCGGAGACAGCCGCAGACTGCAAGAGAACACAGAGAGACATGTATGAGTGACTATCTTCACAAACACAATCACAAACTGAAGTCTCCAACGGAGCAGGGTACTCTGGTGGCATGATACACACACCAGCTCTTCCTGTTTTACTGGTACAGCCTTTCTCACACTCACACTCAGTGATAATGAGATGCATCAGGTACGTTTCAACAATACCCTGCTATTCTAGACTCCGCCCACTGTGACACATTAGGGCCGCCCGGTGTGTTTTTGCCTCGGCATGCCTCTAGGTTTAGTAAAAAGGTAGACACCTTTTGGTTCAATGAAACATTTTGTTCACTTTAGAAATATTGAGTCATTCAAGAATGTGAAGAGATAATAATGGTGATTTCCACTGTATCAACATCACAACTTTTATTTTAATGACGTATTGCAACAGCGATGAATTGTCGATTGCAGGGTCGAATGATGCATTGGTACATTTACAACAGTGGTATTGAGGTAAGTGGATGTGTAAAGTATTTGTATAGGTTGGGTGCCAAATGAGTGATTTCCTTTAACATGAGCTCAAAGGTCAGTCAGTGACGACATTCTCAGGAAGTGTGGGCCTTATATAGCTTATACACTATACCTTGGTTTCACAGACAAGGCTTAAGGGTAGTCCTAGATTAAGACACATGTTTAAGCGCTCTCAACTGAAAATAACTTGCACTGACAGATCTTAAAATAACCCAGAGCCATTCATTTGTCTGAAGATACACACCAGAAATGTCTTTTTCCTAAGGCATGTTTATTAATGATGCTTAAACATCTGAATTTAACTAAGGCCTAATCCTGGTTTAAACTAATCCCTGTCCAGGAAACCACCCCTTAAAGTTTAGGCCTAGTAGTTAGCCTAACTCAATTTGTCAATGGTACATATTGGTACCTTAAAGGTACATACTGTATCTGTACCCTGTTTGAAGGGTAACGTCACAGTGAAAGCTTCTGTACTTTTTTCTGACCATGTAGCAACACCATGAGGCTGTTACACCTGGTATTAAAGGTGCCAAAGAATGCATTGAAATATTATGTTAAATTGTTCTTTGACATTTACATAAAAAGTATGTAACTTTATTAAGTGCAAAATAGGGCTGGGCGATATGACCCAAAAAATATTGAAAACTGTTTTCCATATCAGTCGATATCGATAATTATCATGATTAATAACAAATCTTTATTCCTGTCAAATTTAAAGGCAGATTTTTGCTCTTGAATGAAAATTGTAAAAACCAGACAGTTAATAATGGTTTTAAACTACTTTTTATTCAGAACATGACAAATACAAATACTAAAATCTTGTTTTTTAATGTTCAGGCATCTGTATTAAATGTAAATATATTTGTTATGAAATCAACACATTTCTGACAAAGAAAGCAGCAGGCTACTGTCACTTTAAGACCCAAGAAAGACTGCTTTAAGTTTCAATATACTGAGTAACATCCAGCTGTTTATGTTCACTTAAACAAAAAAGAAAACTTAGTTCAGTGATCACGCGTGTGTTATACATATACAAGCTATACACGCTGATAAATGGATGTCAAGAGCGTCACGTTGCTGTGGGAGCGCACACTTATACAGTATATTCACTGCAGTGGTGGATCTGCTGTTTTTCCTCAGTTTCATGAATTTGTGAATGTCCTGTAAATATACTTTTAAAGCTGTGCGGATGTGCAAGAAAATGTTTCCGCGCATTTGGATTCCGTGATTCTGTCCGCGTTATCCGCATCGCGAAAATCATAGGGCTCTAATAAATGAATAACTTACCTCATCTTCCACTCCTTCAAGTCTATCTGACACTCTGATTGTAAACCAAGAGCGCGTGCCGCATCCGTATGTGCTTGCGCAACATTACGCACAGCGTGTAAACATTATTGATCACTTATCGAACTGTCCTTATCGTTTTATCGAAAAGGTTTATATCTGTAAAATTATCGTTATCGAATTAGAGTCCAGCACTAGTGCAAAATTATTCAGAAACATTTTTACATGTCCATTTACAACCCTAGGATTTGTCCTTTGAATGAAATGGTCTATTTTTGCCCAATTTGGAAGGGTTATGAATAATAATGTTGAGCTCTGGTCTGATTGGCTCTGCTCTGAGGCTCATGCCAGTAGCTCACATCAGTGAACATGTTGGGGCGTATATCTCGACTGTTACATCACAGTCTGTGTTATGTTGAGATTTACCTGTTTTGCAGCAGTCTTTTGCATGCACGACGTTTACATGAGAATGAGGAAACAAACGCATTTGAGGCTCATGATATGTCATTACCATGTACAATTCTTTCAAAATATAAATTGAGACAAAATAAATAAAATAAAACATCAATGAACTGGGAGGATTTTGAACTGTCTGGCCTTGAAATTCTGCAGAAATCTGATAATACTGTGCCTGAGCTTTGAAAAAGTGGTCTCAATTTGGGCCTATAATGACTATTGATTATAAAATAGTTAAAGAGCAGTGAAAATAAGAGTTTGAATGTGCACATGCCAGAAACAAATTACAGGGGAAGAGGACAAGAGAAACCCAAAATTTGAAAATTTGAAAATCCAACATGTCTGGTAGCTGATACTGATAGAGGTAAAGAAAAAGATATGAAAAAAAAAGATACAAGAAAAAGATGCATGGAGTTTTCACGGTACAGGTACATACAGTATGTTCTATATATGAAGATAGATGATGCAAAACCCTGTTTGCATCTGACATGTTTTCTTGTAAATGATTATTTTTATCTGACTCTTAATGGATTCTGCCAACAAAGAGGTATTCCTGGATGACCTGAGGCCAGGATTAAACAGATTTGAAGCAAAAGTATTTGATGAACACAAAATACATGCCGAGAGCACTCGGTTAATATCAGTATCTCATTTTTGACGTAGGTGGCGTTTAGAGGCTTTTGCATATGAGCTCCTCACATGTTCGTAATAAAAACTCTGCTTCCAACAGGACTCTGTTTTTGAGATAAACTCCACCCTTTTGTGACTTATTGCATTTAAAAAAACTAGTGGGACTGGCAAACTAACTAAAATTGAAAATCATATCATAGATTTACCAATATTGCAAAAAGAATGTCATCATATTGTTAACAATAACAATAGGAAATCCTAATTTTTGGTGAGGGACACCTTCAACATTGTTCTAACTCACCATACCTGAACGTGTTTACTGTTACAAATACACAATGCCTGTGTCACACTGCCACATTAAAATCCATATTATTAAGATTAGAGGTAAAAATGAATATTTTGAGAGAAACGTCAACATTACAAAAACAAATAAACAACCATAAATCGGTTTGGTCAGATGATGTTAAACAAGTGTTGTTTAACAAGCACAAGAAATGTTTTAGGTTTCTACTCTGAACTCGAAAATTGAGAACATTGTTTGTTTACACAGAGTTTACTTAAAGAAGGTTTTGAACAACTGACTTTGGTTGTTTTGGCATCCGCTCACCGCCATCTTGCCAGTCAAGATGTATCGATCTCCGAATGCGACGTAAGGAGGGAGGAAAGTAAAGATGGATAGCTCCTAAAGCATAGTTTCATATAAATGCACGGATAATTCGTTGTTTTGTCACAATTGAAAAAAAATATTGACCTTCTAGTTGAAGAAGGAGCCTCTCATGAGCTTCATTCATTCGCATTCAGAAATTGATTCTTTATGTCTGGCAAAAACGGCGAGAGGACACCATAACAGCCAAAGTCAGTTGTTCAAAACCTTTCTTTTTAGTAAACTCTGTGTAAACAAACAATATTCTCAATGTTCGCGTTCATGCGTAGAGACACAGGTGATACTTCACTGCCCATAGAATATCATTCAAAAAGGCGCCTGCAACTGCCATAAACGCGTTTGGTGTGATTGGCCCCTTAGTGTTGTAAAAAACATTGGTAGTTCGTTAGCACTGGAAGAACGCATCAGGGATCAAGTAGGCATCACACCCTAACCAAGATATTTTTTTAAAGTAACATTTGTTTTCATGACAGTCGAGGTGTGAAATGTTGTCTTTTGTAGCCATTTGCCGTATCCGTAAGATAGACAGTCTAAAAGATAAGAAATTCATAAATCGTAGCAAGCTAGCCAATGCTTGTCAGTAGCCTACTGGTTCTCGGTAGGTACTCAAGATGGCGGCAGGACACTGGAATGACATAAAAGGTCACATGACTGATATTCATGAATAGGATAGCACTGTTACGGCGGATTCACACGGGGTGTCAACGTTACCGCTTCCCATTCACTTTTAATGGGTGATGTCATGCATTGTCGAACTGAATTGTGGATCCGTCGGGCGCCGCGTCAGTGCTGTTGCTCGCGGCAGAAGTTGAACATTTCTCAACTTTTCAAGCGGCAATGCGTGCGTCAGCCAATCAGATCGCATGTGTAGCGGCCACTGTGATTGGCTGTTGGCCACGCTTCAGACAAGCCTTCCATTAAGCATTAACGCTTACGCCCCGTGTGAATGTACCGTTAGCGCAGTGTCTACTGCTTGCATAATTCAGAATCTCAGCTAATTCCGTTTGGTCACCGGTTATTGTTTATCTACTGTGTATCGTGCATACTAAGCACATGTAAATCCTATTTATTTGTTAAACTACTATTATATCTTTTTTCAAGCTGTGGCAAGAATGTTCCGAGCTATCGATTATTCAGAGCAAATTAAATGTCATGAAGACAGTATGACTGAAAATATATGACTGAACAACAGCACTGACTATGTCGTCTACACATCCTCCTTTATTCTGTTTCCAAGTCTTGTGTTCTTTATTTCTTTAGCCCCCACTAACCCCTTCTGTTTCCCCCCTCCTCTTCTCATTCCAGTGGGTTCCCTCCATATTTTGGCAGTCAAACTGCTTGTAACCACATATTGAAATATAAGTTGCTTTTCCAAGCCCCTTTATTCCAACCTCTCCACCCTTCACATTCCTGGCTAATTCAACCCGAATCCCTCTCAAACTCATACATGCTTTTGGATCACAGATACGGCTCCAGAGCTGACGGGGCAGATGGTGCTAATGGTTCAGTTTAGGATCTAGAACTGAATCTGCATTTTTTGTACTGAATCAGCACACAGGGATGATGTTTAATGAAGGGTGATTTATTAAAATAGTATGTAGCCCAGGAGATGCATTGCATTTGAGTAAAATAACCTATACCTTGCAAGGCTGTGCGTTCAGGTAAAAAACAGACTATACATCGATCGGGGTCCGACTGCGGAGGCGAGCTCCATAAATGCCACATGGTTTACACATACATTCAGCTCTATACAGCCAAAAGACCTATAATGTCACGCACACATGGCCAGATGCATAAAAGGGTGGATGAGTTTTGTAAGTATATCAGGCACATTCCAGATGTTACAGGCGATAAGCCGCCTATAGGAATAAGGTCTCCACACAAACACGATAAGCAAGATAAGCATTCCTGAATTCAAACGCAGCTAGACAGCCAGACAGGGAAATTGGGGTAGAATAAAAAAGAGTCTCAAGATGAACTTTACATAAAACCTTTTTGCATACAACTGAATGCAGTATGGTATAGTCAGGGGTGAACATAACTTTTTTGGCCTGGTTCTCAAAAGAGCACTTGGAGATGTTGCTTGGTACTCACACTTCATATCACAGACATCCTACACACTGATATTCATGACTATTCTCCTTACTACTCTCTTCGCCATATTTCTTTGGTTTAAGCAGGGTAGACGATGATGTACATAAAATAAAATATGCCTAGTTAATGTTTTTAACCCATGTAACCTTCAAAAATAACTACTAGTCTAACTCATATAAATTTCAAATATTTTTAAAGACAATAAAATGGCCAGTAATTAAAAATAAAAATAAAATCTATTTATTAACAATGGCACAAATAAATACAATAAAACAAACATATAAATTTAATAAAAAGTGCTGTTCATGTTTTTAGGTTGGTCTGTAGGGTACAGAAACTGACGTATGAAGTAATCAGACAATACTGCATAGTCTTTACTGTGTAAATTGGATTAATTCTTATTAAAGTTACACAAGTCATTTAATCAAGACATTAAATGTGTCATCCCTATACTTAAACACATTCTGGGCCCTATTTTAACGATCTGAAACGCAAGTGCGAAGCGCAAAGCGCAAGTGAGTTTGTGGGCGGATCTTGGGCGCTGTTGTTATTTTCCCGGCGTGAGAAATAACTCTTGCGCCGGGCGCAAATCAATAAGGGGTTGGTCTGAAGTAGGTTCATTATTCATAGGTGTGGTTTGGGCGTAACGTCAAATAAACCAATCAGAACGCTATCCAACATTCCCTTTAAACGCAAGGGCGCAAGTTCCATGGCCGGTTGCTATTATTATGACGGATTTACCAGGCGCACGCCAGGAGCCGTTCACAGCCGAGGAGACTGACGTTCTTGTAAGAGCAGTCAAAGACAGAGAAGTTGTTTTGTATGGGGATGGGAGAAATCCGCCCAAATCAGCGTCGGTTAAACAGGCGTGAGAGGAAATAGCCACAGTCTCATCAGCTGACATCCCCATCGTTGCGCCAAGCGCTACAATGATGTCAGGAGACGGGGGAATCCCAAGCTTGCCAGCATAAATCGGGCACGTCGTGTAACGGGAGGTGGATCTGCCTCTACACAGATCTGCGTCCACCCTCACCGCTGAAAGGGCTTGGGGGCTTTGAAATCGGACCCAAGAAACGCAAGCAAGGTCCAACCCCAAAGTACTCTTACAAATCAAGTTCATATACATTAAGGTTTCTTTTGAAAACATTTTAATTATTATTTACATAAAATAAATGTAATACAGCCACACAACAAACTTATGAAAATATTTTAATCGTTATTTGCATGAGAATATTTTAACGCAGCCACACAATAAATAAAAACTATCACCACAATGCTCACCACTATGATTCCCCTTATCTCGTGTATTAATATTTTTTATTGTAACAATTTATGATTTGCAAAAATAACTGTTGCATCTGTGTAGATGCAAAGTGTATGCGCGTTGTGCACGCTATACATTTTGGTCAAGCATGCGCCCTTAAAATAGCATATAATGAACAACGCGCCACTCACTTTAAACTTTTTTTTCTGGTCAGTGGCGCAATTGTTTTTTGAAACTGCAAAATAGCATCAGGCATGGTTTGCGCCGCAACACGCCTCCTTTTTTGCGCTGAACCGCCCAGGGAGCGCAAGTTCATTCCCTAGTTTGCCCCAACGTGCGTCTGTGGAGGGAAAAACCCCGCTGGGCGCCGGGGCAAAATACGAATGATACATGCGTCACTGACAAAGTCAATTGCGCTGGGTGCAAGATAGGGCCCTCTGTGTTATTATTCATTGTGCCGCTCACCACAGTCCTGCGATGCCAAGATCAGAAATGTCTTGTCTGCAAGTGTTCATTTATCACAAAATAGAGTAACGTGAGTAGGCAACTCATTTAAATTTCAGTAATTGTAACTGCGTTACTTGATTAAAAAAAAAAATACTTTGTTACATGCTCGTTACCGCTAAAAATAGTGGAATTACAGTAACGGAATTAATTGTAACGCGTTACTCCCATCACTGTTTTTAACACAACTTGTGTTGTCCCTTTCATTTATTTTAACATGAAATAACTCATTAAATGTCATGACACACACAATGTGTAAAAAATTAGCACATCATTTTTTGCAGTTTAGCTTTTTGCTCAAAATTTGGTATTTTTTAAGAAACCTACCCATATTTAAAAAGGTGATAAAAAGAGAACACAGGAAGATAGGATGAAAGTTTTTTTTTAAAGCAGAGGGTCTATTATTTTATTTGATATATTGTTGTATGTTTATATATTTCAAGAAGAAAAGTTTCTTGAAAGGCATCAAACTTTTGGGAAATTGTAAAAAATGCTGGCACTGGCTGGCAACTTTTTAAAAACGCTGGCGGGGAAAGAGTTAAAAAAAGCTATAGGAGGGATGTTACAGTGTAAACAACAAAAACTATTCGGTGAGGAGGATGTCTGTTTAAGTTTAAGATATATACAATGGTTAAATCCATTATCCAAAACTAAATACAAACACGCGTGGCATACAAAACATCACTTGTTAAACAGCCACGTGTGTTTATTTACACAAGGCTGTAGACATGACACACACAACACAACACCATAGTGCGATTTTTCCAGGTCTGAAATATTCAAACATGCATTAGCTGATAACAGCTGGCATACACGTTCACAAAGACTCTCAGCTTATACAAACAGCTTCACAAAGGTGGGTCTGTATTAAAATAAAAGAAGAGCTATTAAAAGCTAAGTATTAAAGCCAACATTAAACAGCATTCACATCAATGAGAAAATGTGATTTTTATTTATTGGGATCCACAGGTATCTGAAACATGAGCATTTGAGAAAGGAGCCAGAAGGTTGAAAAATCAAAAGGGCTTGATGATATCAGCCCAAGGAAAATTGGCATTACATTTTAAAGACAGATGAAGATAAACGTAATGGCACCGTTAATTTAGATCTGGATAAGATGAGAAACATGTGTTCATGTAGCCTAACGGTTGTAGATTCGATTCCTAGGGAACGCACACTGATAACAAGTAGAGGTGAGCGGAGCACAAACTAACACGTGGTTAATTGTAACGCAGCTACTACATATTTATACAGGGTCGAGCAAATTGTGCTTTTGGTCTTTCTCTTTTACTGTTAGAAGATGATCTCCTGTGAATTTGTGAAAAGAGTGCTTTGGAAACATAAAAGTAAATTTCTTCAACTTATGTTTTTAAGTCACCAAATCCAACCTTATATTATTTTAATCACTGTCTTGTTACTTAAAACATAACACCATTTTGAAACATGTCAACAACTCCTAGTAACTGATAGTTGGGATTGAAAACATTTTTACATAGTAGGGTAAGTTGTAACACGGTGTTACAACTAAGCCTCCAGTATGCAATGATAATAAAATTGAAACAATTTAAATACCATTAATCAACATGATAATATTTTTACAATATTAGGGGAAATAACTGACAATTATAATTTTTTTTACAAATTGAGCAGACATTTAAAATAATAGCATAATAGACGGATGGTTAGATGAAGGATCATGGATGAAAGAATAATCTATCTATTATAGAGAGAGATATAAACAATATCCACCTTTAGTATACAAACAGAATTTTATTGTATTATTTATGTTTAAACTAAATTTTTTAGCAGGTTTTACAACAAACCCTCTTTTCGTTACAATTAACACCACCTATGGGGTAAGTTGTAACGCTTGCACTCCTGTCACTTTCGGTGTAATTGTACGATAAAGGTAGGTCCCACAAACAAACAAAAAGTGTTCATTTGTAGCAGAGATGTGTGTGATGTGTAAAAAAATGATTAATCTAACTTAAATATTTTTTGAATGATAGAGCCAAAGTGAAAAAGCGTTAGGTTGTGACACGCTCTCCCATATACCTTAAATGTAGTGTAAAAGCGTCTTGCATAAATGTACAACCAATAAAATTTGTCATAAAGGCTTACAAAGAAAAATTTAACTGGGAAACGTAATGTACAACATAAAAAAATAAAATAACGGAGTTTACACCTAAAGACAAATTAAAAGTGTCAAATCTCTGTAATGTTGGCCAATAACATCCTGTAAGGTGTTTGAAAAGTACAGTTTCATGGTAAAAACAAATCTGTTTTGAGACTAGACAGGAAACTGTGTGGTTCTAACAGCTAACGGACAAACAGATTCCAATGTTTACCTTTGAATCCGAAGTGAATAGTGCCTCGCATTGAGCGCTAAATTCCCAAGGTTAGAAAAGGTGGAGAGCATGTGGAATTGAGCGCCAGAAAGGAGCATTACGAATTCATGTCCAAAACTTTCCTGTTTGCTTTGGCCCTACAAATGCTCCAGTTCTTTTACCTTACAGTTTAGGACACACAAACAAATCCTTTAGTATCTGGTTGAACGCCTACATATAATTCCTCTACACACACATCAGTTTTATGAGAACAAGCAGAGGTAATAGTTTGGCAAGTCAAGCCCAGTTATACAGACAGCAGGTCTGGAAGACGTTTGCATAGCCATTGAGTCTGGACTAATGTCTTACAACGACTCATGAAGAGACGGGTCACAGTCTAGACATGAGACATACGAGGTACTAAAGAGAAAACAAGAAACATGGAGACTAAAAGAGCAAACAATAAAGTAAATCTAACTCACCGTATGTAAATAGCAGACTCTTTTAAATGAGAGCCTCTTTTTCAGACTCATGGTCGGCTTACAGTGTACGTCCGCTCATGTAGTACGGCTCCAAACATGTAGAGACCCAACTCTCTGACTGACGGATCCATCCCTCTCATATGCCTAGACGGCACTCATTTCATTCCTTTGCAGCAAGAGCTAACATGCTCAATGAAACGCAAGGCTGACACACTCACTCGCTTTTACTGATGAGGAAGTTCCATTCTGATGAGGATCACTATGGTAACTCTCAGTAGGAAGCGTCTGGGATTTTTAGGAGAAATGGAAGAAAAGTTGGGATTCTCCCTTACTCCCTTTGACCTGCGTAGTAACTACAAGAACAGATGTCAGACTTTTCTCCCGGTGATCTTATTCGACACAGACGAACGCCTCTTTCTATCCCTGGGTGGAATGGAGAAATGCTTACTCAACCGGTTTGCCATTCCTGGCTCTGGCGCTACTCAAATAAATCCTCCATTCAAGACAAAAGAAAGCAGTCACTCGTGGCCTCCAACGGCACAGCAGACTTCAAATAATCATCCGTCTCAACGTCTAAAAAAGCCGCAGTGGAACTCGGCAGCATAGTTAAAAGTCCTGCCTGTAAAAACGAGGCATCCAAAAGGATGGATGTGCCCTTCAACCGAATGTTCTGCCGAAAGATTTATTAATGGAGAAAAGTGAAGTCTGAATGACGTAACGTGAACGACTACGCAGTGAGAGTGGACTTTAATGAAGTGCAGGTTTTTGGGCAGGGTCGTATCAGAACAGAGAGAGAGCAAAAATATTTCAGGGCTGGTGGTACAAAGCCAGCATTTCATACAGTCCTTTTGAGGTCGATTCAGAAATATGAGCGGTACAATTGGCAATTTCCTGAGTAGAGAAAGATCTTAGAAATATTTGGCTCTTATATTACTTCATAGAACGAGCACAAGACCATTAAAATAACCCTCTTTAGCTTGTGGCGGGAAACCCCTTAAAGATCTATGGGGTCTGTTTAATGGATTTATTTTTAGGGTTAAGACCCCAGAAGATTTGTTTTTAGTTCTCAGTTGTGTTTTAAGCCAACTTGAGTCTCAGATGCTCCTCCTAAAATATTTTGGAGTGAAATAAAAATAGATACAAATGAGATATGAGAATTGTGAAAATGCATTAAAGTGCCCCCCATGAACAGGAAGTCGCGATCCACATTACTGTGTGTTGTGACGTATTTCCGAGTGAAACGGACTATCATAAGATTAAACTAGTGGCCGTGGCTTGTGTTTTCCACTGTGCTTTGATCGGATATAGCAAAGTAGGCATTTATTAAGAAATGGAACTGGCAGCACATGGACAGTTGGAAGGGGCGGAGTTAATGGTTGCCCAAGCCGTCTAGCTGACGTCTTCAGAGAATGATCGGCACAAGAGAGCAGTACATTGTCAGATTTTGATAACATTTTTTAAGGGCACTTGATTTAAAAAAAATATTATAATGACTTGCACAGATAAATTGTTTACAATAAATACTGTAATATTACATAAAACAATAAGAATTGTCAGTTTTGATTTCATTGGAACTTTGTTTATAGGAGGCCCTGTAACGTGTGTTCATGATTTGTAAAAAAAAACATTATTTTTTAAGCAAAAGTTGCCATTTGCTCTCCATTTAATTTCCCTGATGTCTAGAAGAAATAATCAAGATATTAAAGAGCTCTTATCTACGATTTTGTTATCTGTGTAGCTCCATTTGAATTTGATATCTAAACTCTGATCTTAACTAAGAAAAAAATCTGATTCATTGATCTGGTGTTCCTGTCAGTGATGCACGGGTCAATATTTAAACAACCCGGACCTCATTCTCGGACTGCAAAAAAATAAATAAAATAAATAAAAGTACCCGACCCACATTTTCTAAAAGTAGTAATTGTTTAAAATTGTTAATTGGCATCTTAATTTCAAACAACCCGACCGACCGCGACCCAAATATCATAAAAAATATTTTTGGATGAATCGTAACCGCGGGTGACCGCAGGCACCAGTTCATTTAGGATCAACCCGTGCATCACTGGTTCCTATAGCTAAATTGATAGAGCACTGTGTTAGCAGTACAAAAGGTTGTAGGTTCGATCATAGTGAAATACTGGAAGTTGTAAAAGTTGCAAGATAAAAGCGTCTGCCAAATGCGTAAACGTAATCAAGGCTTCAACTTGTTTCAAAACTTGTTTTATGTGGAAATTAAATGTCCAAGGTGTATCCATGTGGAAATATGAGGTCGGTTTTCCTGAGACAGTTTCATCACAGACAGGCTACAAGCTCATCACAGCAGCTACACATTATATCACACAGTACATTTACTATGGACAAAACATTTTTAAGTGTCCAATAAGAGGTTATTTGTCATTTCATAGCATAAACTATAAGTTTATAATAAAATCTAACAAACATTTTTGTGTAATGCTTTGGCTGTTAAGTTCACTTCTTGCTTTCATGTTTTGCTACTAAAGCAAAAACAATTATAGATTTGTACAGGAGTCTAAATTTTTTGCGGGGTCGCTTCAGTTAACCCAACAGAGAGAGTGAATGTTGCTTTGAACAAGCTGAAAAGCAGTACTCCAAATTTCACACAGGTGATGTAGGAGCTTCTAAGAGAGGGCTGTAATCAAGAGAAGTGTGGCGCTGCTTCAGATCACAGCGGACAGAAACTGCAAGCTCATATTCAAACTCACTGCTTGTGTCCAGATCTCTGTTACTCCACTGCTGTGGCACACATTTCAGATGAGGATTGTTTCACTGAATTAGGGGAAACCCCAATGTTCTCTAGAGAAATCCAACACACAATATTGAGTCACAGCTGAAGTAATTTGAATTCAAATTCACATTCCTGTTGGTTCTCATGACTATCCTTCTTTTGCTGTTCCCTACAGGCACAAAGTCATTAACAGTGCTTTGTGCTCCCCTGCTGAAAAGATAAATACATCTTAATCTATCTTAGCTGGTTTGTTGGCGATAACTGCTTAACTACTTCACTGAGGAAGTACCTTAAAAAAGTCCAAATATGTGCCATTATGTGACCCCCACTAAACAAAATCACTGCATCCATACCTTAAAATCACTTGTAAAATTAATAGATATGGCCCTCACAGAGACAAAAACTATACTGTATGTATAGGAAAAATATTTGTTAAACTTTTTTCTTTTTTTATTGTTTGATTGACATTAAGACAGGCAGCTTTAAGATCTACTGTAATGCAAGGATCTAATATAATGTTACACAGATATTTTCCCCCACAGTTAACCAAAGATTCATGTAAGACATAACAGATTATATCTGCATGAATTCTTGTCAAAACAGAAATTAAAAAAAAAATGTTTGTGTATATATATCGGGGTCATAAAAAATGTAGGCATGTAAACATGTGAATTGTATACATTTTCGGATGGAAAAATACCTTGTGCACATGCACAGAAGAACTGTGCTTAAGTTCACACCTTATATTTAAATATCACATGATTCTCGTCAAAAAAATATGCAATGGCAAGGCAATGGCAACACCCATTATTAGGGTAATGGGGTGATGATCATGTCTTTCATAAAATTATAAAGCAATAAAATAGCATTGTGCCTTTTGAAAAGTGTTTTTTTTTTACTGAAAATAACTTTCTGCAACTATGACTTTGTACATTTCTCCAAAGATAAAGTGTGAACTCGATGAGAGTTGCCAAGTCCTCTGCTTTTTTGTGAGCTATTTTAATTTGTATCTGTGGGTTAAATATGAAAGGATGTTGTTTATTATATTGGCAGTGGCGGAAGTGGCAATTGGGAGAGTCTGGACTTTTCCCAGTGGGCCGATAATGTTTTGAGGCCACGAGGGCCTGTTTGATAATAGTTATACATTAAGAGTTACATAGGAACACCGTATAGCGGCCTGATTTGCGGTCGCTTCCCACTGGTCAAACTGTGCAGCCTTTCTGCTCAACACAATACATAAAAGTGCTCAACCCATTCGGCAGATCCAACCATGTCTAGGATTTTCAAAAATATAGGTGGATCAGTGAGCGGCCCCTCCCCAAATGGCATAGCATGTCGGCCTTTTTTTCACAAAACAATATAGGCTACTTCAGATGTTATTTGATAGACTAGTAAGTGTGGATTAAGGATGTTTAAAATCTCTAGCCTGGTGGTCAGGACATAAATGAATCAAATCAGCAGATTTGCAAAGGTTTATTTATCTCCACATATCATAAAAAATTATCAGGGTAACTTTGCAGTATACCACATTATATATTTCCTACTATGTGATTTCCATATTATAGATTCAACGGCAATAATGTCTCATGTTATTATTTCTCTAAACTTTGACAAAAATTCTTTTTAAAGGAACTGTATTTTTAGAGTTATTTAAAGATGCAAATATTATTCCGCATATGATTTGAATATTAGAAGAGATTATTCATATAACGACAATGAATGTCTCGTATAGCAATACATTTCCACACATAACAGCATAATGAAATAAATAAACAAACAAGGAAGCAGGATTGACATGTAAATTGTATTATTATTACCTGAAAAACAGCAATATTACTGAAATAAACTCTGAGGTAAATGCGGCAAACACGCTCTTAACCGCACTAACAAGTCTAAATAAGCAATAAAAGTGGAAAAAACATTGTTATCTCTCTAAACTTTATATGAAAAAAAATATTTTTAAAGGAAATGTATTCTTACAGTTATTCAAAGATGCACAAATTACTTTCTGTTTAAGAACACATTCGTCTCTGGCATCATTTTGTATAGTTACTCCCTTAAATTAACCATGATTTTATTATTGTGAAAATGTTTTTTTTTTTTTTGGCAGATTGATCACGATTTGTATTTTTATTTATACTTTCTTTTGCCTGCAGCTCCGATTAATTTTGCCAGCACGGGTCACATATGTATCTTTGAGGTACCAATAAGCTCTCTTTGGTACCAATATGTACTAATATGAACTCTTTGGGTGCAAATCTACATGTTTTGAAAGGGTACAGCCCTAGTGACAGGTGGGGTGTATATGTCTACAGTATACGGTATACAGAAAGGAGGAGATAGGGATGTAGACTTTTCCTAGTAATGCATGACTTCTAGATTCCAGAAGATTTGAATCTTGTCTCAATACTGCCCTCTGCTGCAATTTTATTGCTACACACACAAATACACAGATATCCAATCCTACAAGTATAATAGTGCTTAAATATTTAGTATTTTGTCATGGTAGATCTAAAAAAAAAAGTTTGCTAAATTTTAAGCTTACATTTTATTAATACTAGTAGAGAGAATAAACAAAATCTTTGAGCTTTTGTCCTAATTTTGGAAACCTCTCACCCCTAACAGACTTCCAGAGAGCTTAAACTATTACTCAATAGTATATCATTACAACAGAAAATTGTTTTGCTATTACACAGAAGATGAGATTTCCTCAGAAAAGTTCTTGAGCTTTCTTTTTGACAATAAATTATATAAATGCTTTTGCTTTTTCAAATTAAAACAACAGCTTCACTTTAAACAAAATATTTTATCTGATAATGGCTAGAAAATTTTATGCAAGCACTTTCTCTGGCACCTGCTAATGTGAAAGTGCTGTTGCATTAAAGATAATAAGCAACAAGCAGGAGCATAAATAATTTGACATAGTCTATATTATATATGATACTTGCACTTAATACAGACTTATACATAAATACAAGCAGCCAAACAAGCAGCCAACCCTACCACTAACCTTAAAGTCATTACATTATACACAAGTTTCTAATAAATTTGACTCTGTACTTATTCAGTGTGTAATAGTTACGCTAATAAGGCAGAGAAAAATACATTTTCCAAATATAATAACAGTTAGAAATCATCTCACCAGGCACCCATAATAATTCAGTGACCCCTGATTGGACAAATCAGGTCACATGGTTATGATATGCAAAATGAATCGTGATAACCCATAAAAGGTCAATTGCATGATAAAATATCTTTCCTCTTTACCATTTTAGCATAATAAAAAAATCAAACACCAAACCAAATCAGTGTTTGAGCCATAAATGCACTTGACAGCATAGTTTTTCAACTATTTGTGGGCTACCACATACAAGGAGGACCTGCATTCCCAGGCAAGATCACACAAGCACTTGTGCAAATGGCGTTACAATCCAAAGACTACTTCCTGATCGCATCGGCACTCTTAAATATTAACATCAGACATCCACTCTTGCATTAGAAAACTGACAAACAATGTACACATAACCCCCCCCTCAACTAACACTCACAACATAATGTGACGGATCAAACAAGTGGTCCAGTTTGTCCGACAGTGCATCACTGTGCATGTGTGAGTGTGTATGCAGGTACTCACTCCATCAGGATTGACGTTCAAAGTTGACTCCATGTACGGCAGTGTTAGACTCCACAGTTGGGTGTTAAATGACTCCACGCGCTGTAAACACATCCATCCACTGGCCGCTTCCAGTACAGCATGTATGCATGTGTGTGTGTGAATGCACAGTGTGCAGAGAGATAGAGTCTGTGTTCACGGTCTGTCCCTGTCACTATCTCGGTCTCGTCTCTCTCTCTCTTTCTCTCTCTCTCTCTCGTCTTTCCACCCACTCCGCTGTAATTCCTATTCCACCCACAGAGCCCAGGGCTCACAGACAGAGATGCAGAGACACGCTCGCAAGTGGGAGTGTGTGCGCGTGTGCTCACCCTCATATACTTCACGGAGGCGTGAGAAAAAGCAGCACGCACACGTACTGAAATGTAAGTGGTTCACAGTGGGATCCTTCATGTTATTTACACAATGTGTTTTGTCACCTACTTAGTATGCCTGGAGCAGAGCATCTGCTTAGTGGAGGGGACCGTGAAAGAATCAGAATGAATGTGTGTGTTCGAAGGGGGGTTTATTGTGCTTATTAGGGGATTACAATTATGTTAAAAGAATGTATTAATGACAATTATATATAAGCATTGAGCAACCTGGTTTATTTCATAATGTGGTATATTTAAGAGTTAAACAGTAGGATGCGTCTTGATTTCGCTATCTGCAATTATACAGAATGAAGATGAATGTAAGTTTTTTAAAATAATGTATAAATAACAAATTTTGTTATTGGCTGTTGGTTAACGTTTAAATAGCCTGCATTGCCTCAGAGGCAAAGGAAAGTCATTGCAGAAGATATTATATTTTCATTCACTATTACAATGACACTTTAAAATTGGACAAACATGCACCAATAAATCATCCTGTGATAGTCAATAAGAAAATATGAAGAGCAAAGATAATTTGCCACATATTATATTGTCATCAAATACTTTAGATTCAAATCCGCTTAATCCGACCCTCAGGCCATTTAGAAATACTGTTGATGACGTTATGACAATTTGTATCAAAGTCCTCTAAGGGGGCGTGTACATCAAAGCATTTGAATGCGTCTGAAAACACCAGGTGGATATTAAGGGCCGATTCACACCGGATGCGTGGCGTATCTGTTGCGTGTCATCACGTGATTTGGATCACCCTTGTTCGATGTATGGGGAGACGTATGGAAATGAACTACCTGCAATAGGCTGCTTCATGTTAAACATACATATACTGATTTGATTAAACAAAGACTTTAGTTTTGTAGCCTGTTGAAAGATTCAATAGTTGGAAATAGATAATTTATATATATATATATATATATATATATATATATATATATATATATATATATATATATAAATTATATAACAACGTTGTGTCAAATTGACATAAACCACTTTTTGTGTTCTATTTTGTCTGGAAACACTTTCAAGACGCTTGCGTGTGGCGTGAAAAATAGGCATCGGTCCTATTTCTAGCATGCACACGCTTTTGGCGCGGCCCGAGCTGCGACTGAGACGTGCGTGTCATGCAGGCGGTGTGCACAATCAAACCTGCTAACATGGGAGCCTAAATAAAAATGGACACACCACGCAGCTGAGACACACACGCCACGCATCCTGTGTGAATCGGCTCTAATGCTGTGTTCGTGAGTGATTTCAATGTTAAGTCAATGTGAAGACGCGCGTCTGGAGGTCTTGCGGCGCGAATGAGGCATTTAGCACAGTGCGGTAAACGTTGATCGTTGCCGGGGAAACGCGCGAGTCGAAACATTTGAACTTTGACGGAAAGACGTGCCGCGTCCAATTAGGAGCTTGCTCTCGTAGCTTGCTCTTTCTGTGATTAAAGAAAGCGAGCGGAGTCGCAGAAGCCCCTCCCATGACGCGAATTTCCGCATGAATGTCTCGATGACTAGAATTTCACGGGCGGCTTTCACGCGCAAATAAAGTGTTCAAGCGGCAAACTAGACACGAATTTGACGGCTAAAACACGGCTGCTGTTAACCCACAGTCAGGGTACATTCACACAGGGCGTAAGCGACTCTACTTTTAACGAGTGACATCATGCGTTGCTAACTGAATTGTGGATCCATCAACGTCACGTCACTGCCGTTGCTCGCATTGAACATTTCTCAACTTTTCAAGCGCCAATGCATCAGCCAATCAGATTACCTTATGCTAATAACCTAGTGCGAGCCCGCCAATTACGTTTATGCAAGACGGGAGCATGTGTTTGGCCACTGTGATTGGCTGTTGGCCACGCCTCAAACTCTCTCTTCGTCAAGCGTTAACGCGTACGGCCCGTGTGAATGCTATGTAACTGTGGCCGCTTGTCAGCATTTTTTCAGCTGGGTGCTTTGGTTTATATGATACTTCTGTTTTGTTTATCAGTCGTTGTACGATGCGCCGGTTGGTTGTTGTTTTATTTGTCCCGCCCCTCCTCCACTGTGATTGGAAGGTCGAGTGAAAAGTGACACTGATGAGCTGAGCGGTCCCCCAAAGTTGAACATTTTTAAACTTTGTGCACTTAGGGCTGAGCGCAGAAAAGACACGGACAAAACCCACCAGCAATTGGTGGTTTTGAAAAATGCGGCCCTTCCATTGGAAACAATTAAAAACGTAAATTGTAAACACCTTAGTGTACAAGCCCCCTAAGTGCACGAAGAACAATTGGATGAACGACAGCGCGTGTACGGTGCAAGAGTTTTTACTCGGTTAAAGGATGTTTAAAAAATAATAAGATTTTGAACTAATTTTTAAGCCTTTTACCTTTATTCAAAAAGGACAGTGAAGGGTGACTGGAGATGAAGAAGTGGAGATTTTGGCGTTTTGAAGCAAAAAACAGTCAGGTTTGTTAAAGGTCACGTTCTTTCTGATCCCATTTTTTAAACCCTAGTTAGTGTGTAATGTTGCTATAATAACATAAATAATACCTGTAAAATGATAATGCTCAAAGTTCACTGCCAGGCGATATATTTTCTTTAACAGAATTCATCTTTGAAAGCCTACAGCAAACGGCCGGTTTGGACTACAGTCCTCTACTTCCTGCTTTAATGACCTCAGTAGTCAGTTTTTTGACTAACCTCCACCCACAGGAATATGTCAGTCACCAGCTAAGCTAACGGCAAGCTAAACCGCTATCGAATCACAACACACTAAACAAACTACACAATCAGAACTCCATACGTATTTTGAAGGAGGGACCTCATAAAACAAGGAAGACATCAGCCTGTTTTGGGGACAGTGCAAACAGCGCTAAAGAGATAAGTAAATTGTGTGAAAAATACCGGTGCTTTTTACACGTGAAACATGAACACATGTTATATTGCGCACTGTAAACACAATCAAAGCTTCAAAAACACAGAAAGAACGGGACTTTTAAGTACCAATAAAATGAGTGACATTTGTAAAAATGCATTATTTTAATTACTGACTAATAACCTTTTGCCATTGCCATTAAAGTAAAATTACTGAACCTAAACATGAGAGCATGATAAAAAAAGCTCTATTACAAGAAAATGCCAGACATACTTAAAGGGTTTTGCATCAGAGCTCTTCATATTAATAGGCTCAACATTGATTTCATGTTGACTTTAAAGCTGTCATGAACTAAACCAGATGATCTCTGTTATCAGATAAATGTTACAAAGAACATCTTAGTGCTTCGGTTAAAGCAAGGAAATTAGATCTTTTATACAATGCAGTGGTGAGTACTAAAAATTTGCTTTTTTGATAAGAAACCATAATATACTGAAGTTTTTTCAAGTATTTCTTATTAATTTTACACCATTACATCAAGTTAGTATTGCTTAGTTTCTTTAAATCCTAAAAGTTTCTATTTAATTCCAGGTTTAAATTTTGTAATGAATCACAAAAACCTCATATGGATATGCTTGAATGTGTAAATTGTCCTATGTGTGTGTGTTAAAAACGAAAAGTAGGTATGAAGCTCTACATTCTTCAACAAGTCCCAACTCTGTTCTCTTTAAGCTAGGCAAGTAATGTTCAAAGATCCACAGGCTCTGTTTTTCTGACACAGGAGCCGAGCGGAATCATTACTGTGATAAATCACTCACCCAGAATGGTTCAAAATGTAATGCCACATGCAACTGAAAACGTGCACCTCCTGCAGCCTGTTGCCTTGAGCAAAATGACAGAGCTAAAAAAACATGCAGCATGTTGCTCATGCTATTGATTCCAAAAATTTCCTGATGTGATGATCCACACACATGCATAAACAAAGAGGGGAACTTAAAACAGGCCATCACATGACCAAAACTACACACACATAACTCAAGATCTTTGCGTTGCATAATTGTTTGAGACCTTTCTTTGCTTCTAATAAAGTTTATGCACACTCTCAGACAAAAGGTACAGTACAAAAGTTGTCACTGGGATGGTACCTTTTAAAAAGGTCCTTATATGTACCATTTTGGTACAGAAATGTACCTTTGAGGAATCAGTACCACTAACTGTGCTTTCACACCCCCACCAGCGAGGGCATCAAAGTGTCCAAAAGTCATTCATTTTCAATGAGAGCCGGCCGTGAGCTCAGTCGAGCAGCGGAGCATCATATACAGTGTGAGCGTCGAGGAGAGTTGAAATCAGCTCAACTTTATGGTAATGGTATGGTAACTATGACGCGGTTTGGCGGCAACCAATCGGAAGGCGGAAACCTTCGCTTGAGAGGATTCCAGAGAATGCATTCGAGAGGATCCACAACACCTTTTCTATAGCTTGGTTGGTAGGGCGGCCAGAGCTTTTATTGACGCTCTCAATGTGAAAGCACAATAAGGGGGTGTCTACACCAAAGCTTTTAAACATGGCTGAAAACGCTATGTGGACGGCGACTGCCAGCTTTTTTCAGCTGAGCGCTTTGGTTGCTGTGATACTTCTGCTTTGTTTATCATTTGTTGTAAGATGCGCCGGTTGATTATTGTGGTATTTGTCCCGCCCCTCCTCCACTGTGATTGGATGGCCGTGTGAGAATTGACATTGACGAGCTGAGCTTTTTAGCCAAAGTTGAATATTTTTCAACTCTTGCCGCTCAATGCTGAGCATGGAAAAAACGGCGAGCATTGGCTTTCAAGCACGGAAAAAATGCCAGCTACTGGCTTTTTTGAAAAACGCAGCACTTCTATAGGAAACAATTGAAAACATATGCCGGCCGCAGGCGTAAAAGCTTTGGTGTGCACGCACCCTTAGGGGCTAATCACACCAAAAGCGTTTATGGCAGTTGCAGGCGCCTTTTTTGAATGATATTCTATGGGCAGGCAGCGTTTGCACGCTGTTTATGCGCGCCGAGCGCCATGCGGTTTTTGCCGCCGGCCGCAGCACGTGCTTTTAAAGTGCCCGTATTATGAAAAACTCACTTTTTCTGGGTTTTGGGGTGTTATTTTGTGTCTCTGATGCTCCCACACGCATACAAACTTGGAAAAAAATCCATCCATGCTGTTTTGAGTGAGATACAGGTTTCTGAATGTCCTCTGCCTTGAGTCTCAGATTGCGCCAGTTAAAACTCAGCTCCGTTGTGACGTAACAAAAAGTTTCGTCACATTCAGTTTGAATTTTTCCGCCCACCACCCCACTCGCAGGTCTCCACCCACCAGGTAGCTAGAGAGCATAGAGCAGTCACTTGAATGAGACCCTCTATGCTGTTATCATCTCTCACGGAAATAACAGCGCTATTTGGATATTATGGATTATACTCCCACCTACTTTTAAAAACAAAGTTTTAACGCGTGGTTATTGGAACCCGGAGTAATCTTATATACACTGTGTTACGACGCAAACAGTCCTCAGATTGTAGGCGATAAGACCTTCATGCGAAATCTGATGTAAACAACAGACTATGTATCTATATTTCACGGATTATAAGCATTTGTGGACAAAAATGGTAATTGGATGTATTTTATTGGACTTTCATGGATCATTCACACATCTGAAACAGACTGGATTCGATTCGCGATCGCGTTGTTTCATCACAAAAGGTAAGAAGTCACGTTATATTTTGCATGTTGTCATCTTCTGTCACAAAATACTACATTTATGATGCTAGAGCTAAAAGCTTTTTGCCAAACTAACCGAGACCGTACACCACGCTTTTCTGACGAGGCGAGCCTCTAATAACTTTACGGTCCGCATAGATATATACACGGTCCGGACCTCCCGCTAGCTTCTAGCAATTAGCACGCGGTCCACAAGCAGTATACATCCCCCGTCGGGTCTTAATTTCTGTAATTTGCGAAAATAATGCGTTTGAAAATGTTTTATAATGGGAATATGTTAGCATTGTCCAGGGAGAACGAGTTTATTGTTGTGACTGCTAACGTAACATCACAATTTACTCTGGAATCATTGTGTGTCATGAGTTTCTTCTCCTGTAGTGTACTTATTAGTGATACTTTTCTGTATGATTTGTCTGTTGGCAACATAAACCGTTAATAATAATAATAATATATAAAATAATAACACAGTATGGTCTGTACTGCTTACGATATCACTGAGCACGCGCACGGGGACATGACGTTAGTAGTGGGGCGTGATCAAAGGAGCAGCAGCTCATAAATATGTAAGACTAGCTCAAAACGGCACAATCTGAACTGCCCTGAAACAGAGGCTACTAGAGATGGGTAACAATCTTTTCCTACAAGCTATTTCGAGCAAACAACCTTTGAAACATGCTTTATGGAACTCATACACCTATATAACTTGTGGAAAAGCAGTCATAAGATGGGCACTTTAAAGGTGCGCTGAGAGCGGAGATGCACCCGACGTCATTGGCGTCTTTCCATTGTCCAATCGAATGAGGGGAGAGGCGGGCCTTAAATTGTAGTGAGGGAAGTTTACAGTTGCTTTGAAGAACCGGACTCCACTTCCTCACTCTCTCCTGCGTGTTTGTGCACATCTCCCCCTCAAACAAGGTCAGAGCAAGTGTCCTCTTTTTAAAGTTTCTGCTAATATGAGAGTTAACAGCAAAAGAGCGCTCATGCTTCAATATTTGATTGACAAGACAGCTGACTCGGTGGTTGCTTAGCAATATAAAAAGCCGCGTCGCACAGCTCTAATTGTAAATTAATTGTACCATAAAACGAGAAGACGACGAGAAGGGTTGAATGAAAGTTTTATATTCTACTATTTTTTAGGAACATAAAAGGGGGAGTTTTTGACTTTTATTATCTGTGTTTATGAGGTTTTGCATCATAAATAAAATTCAGTTTTATTTATAATATATATAAATTATGATAGACTGCATTGTGTACTGTGAGTTCTAAATAGATCTGGAACATTTTGGCGGCAGAGAGCAAACTCAAGGCTCAAAAGCTGGCATGATGTCACACAGTGACAGTGGGCATGAAGAAAAAATGCCATTTCACGGGCTATATTTGCTGACAAGATAACCACATAGCTCAAGTTTCTCTAACATGATAGGCCAGCCAGAGGAAATGTGCGTGAGCGTGTGTGTACTAGAGAAGGATGGCAATTATTGTATTTCCTGATGTTGTTTGTGTATGTTCATCTCTGAGCCAAAGAGTGTGTGTCACAGCATGTAAGGACAGTATTCAATTAGCATGTCATTTAAGAGCATCTATACATGTGCATACCTTAGTGCAGTGTATATGTGTGTGTGTGTTCCTGTTAACAAGAGGAATGCTCTGCCATGCTCATTAAAACGCACACGCACACACACACTAATTACTGTGCTGCTTCACAAAGAAGACTCTGTTCACACACTGTGTCACCTCGCATATGCAGCTCTGAAAATGATTTTTTCTACAGGCCCAGTCGGGCCAGTGGTTTAGATTTTTATTGACCCTGCCACAATTTTTACTGCCCCCAACAAAAAAAAACACTAAAATAAAACAGACCTAATTATTGTTTTTATAGTTTTTGACACAAAACTATGACACAATTATTAAAATTATGACACAATGAATTTTGTGCCTATTTGACCGAGAAAAGACAGAATGTGACTTTAGAGCACATTTGTATGAAAAACTACAACTCCCACTATGCACCACAATGCACAGCTCTGCAAGCCACTCCCATTATTCGGAACACCGCTCAGATATGCTATTGTGTACATAAACGCCACGTTATTATAACAAAGAAAATAGAAACACTCACTTTAGTCAGACGTCTGTTTATCCCTGCATCCTGCGTACAAACGCATACACAGCACAATATATCCACAGACACGCTTCCTCAGCTCTGTGCTCGTAAGCCGAAACACGTCTTTGAAATAAACACGCGCAAAGTGCCCAGAAACATTCACAAAACAAACGTCCATATCCTGATCTGATGCAGAAATGTTATACAGAAAGCACACAGCGAGAGTACAGGCACTACTAGTCCAACCAAGCTCATATACTCCACAGATGCACTGGCTCAGCCGAAAAAAGTCTTTGAAATAAACACGCGCAAAGTGCCTGGAAACATTCACCAAACAAACATCCATATCCTGATTTGATGCAGAAATGTTATGCAGAAAGCACACAGCGAGAGTACAGGCACAACTTGTCCGTCCAAGCTCTAGCCAGTCCGGGCTTCTCTACGCAGCAGAGGCCGAGGGTTGCGGCCTCTTCCCCGGGCTCCTCTACGCAGGCAAAGTCCAGGCTCCGGCCTACTCCTCGGGCTTCTGTTCCTCCATCCGCCTCAGCTCTTTGCTGTATTGTGGCTCATAAAGGTGCAATGAACAGCAGATTAGAGCATCACACTTGCGAAATCACCCTCTTCCATATCATATCGATTACCTACCGCTATTATTGTAACATGAAGTCTGGCCCGCTCCACAACATCTGTTTAGCTTAGCTTAGCATAAAGATGGCAGCTGATCGTTTTTTTTCGTCTGTGTTCGTATATTTGCGTAATTCCACCCCCCCCCCACTGATCTGTAATAGGTCTGAAGCGTGAGTAGGTCCCACCCATAGCCCCCACCTTGGAAAAATGAGGAATGAGTGTCTGTAGACAGGGCGGCGTAAAGGGGGGGCATTTGCGGGCAGTGCCCCCCCAAACAGGTTGTTGTGCCCCCCTACAAAGTTTTTTATTAATTTAATATATATCAAGAATAATTAAAATAAATTAAACATTGAATGTTTCATGACTTGTAATGTAATCAAATGAGGAAAATATAGTTGATATATGTTTTCTTTAATTAAAATAGACCAGTTTCTCCGATTGGATGTATTGCCGCGTCTCACCCGTCTTACGTCTTTAGCATATTTGTGACTTGATACTAGCAACGTGTTTTTCGCGGCATTTTATGGATCGTGTAAAATAGGGATGCATCGATACCGATACTGGTATCGGGTATCGGCCTCGATACCACATTTTCTAAAGTACTCGTACTCGTTAAAAGTCCCCCGATACCAGGGATCGATACCACGGTCTGAGAAATGTCTATGTTTGAGCGGCGTGTAAGGGGTTAATTTTCCCTGTTGTGTTGTCCAAAGAGGCAGAGTTTACAACAAACTGGAAAACTAGTCACTTGTTTTTTTGTTAAATTATATGACTAAAGCTGTTACCTGTAAATTTGAATCATGTTTTTTATTAAGTACTCAGTATCGGTATCGGCAAGTACTGAAATGCAAGTACTTGTACTCGTACTCGTATTCCAAAAAAGTGGTATCGGCGCATCCCTAGTGTAAAATATGGATATTAAAACATTTAGAACTAACCAGCACCAGCTGCTTTATCTGACTTCATACAAACACAGACTGGCTCAAACTCAGAGATTAGACCGTTAATAGCATTACGGCGTGATTAGAGTAAAGCGGCTTTTTTAAAGCTAGGACGCGGTGTGCGCTGCGCTATGAAACCCATTCATTTCAATGGCTTGCACCACGCGAGGGCGGTTTGTTGTTGCGTCGAGCAAAGCGCGAGCGCAGCGGAGCTCAGCTTGCGCTCACGCCGCGGTCGAAGTTCAATAGTTTTGCACATAGTTTGTGGTCTTTTGCACTTTATACGGGAAATGAGCTGACAGTCTGAACCAGTTGTATGAGTTTGTGCTTGCACTGTATTTGTTGTTTTAATGTCTTGTTTTTGCAAGTTATTGTTGCTATTGCGTCCCCCGTTGGAAGCCAAGTGCCCCCCTGTTAGTTATGGTCTGGCGCCGGCTCTGTCTGTAGACCCCCCTCATTTTCAAAAACTCATTGCATATAGACGAATCACAAGAATGGATCAAAAACTGTGAATTTCACCAAAGGTGACAAATATGCACCACTGACTGTAACGTCACATTAATATGAAAATCATCTTAACATCTTAAATTGAAAATACGTGCACATTTCCAATAATAAATGCATTAGTAATGTTAAACATTACAGAGTTTAATAATGTTTACTATTGTTATTAATACAAATTGTAAAAATGATACTAAGAAAACATAGCTATGGGTGCAAAAGGACTGAAAAACGTGTCACCTAGAATCCTAACTTGTCATACTGTATTATAATCTGTAATAATGACAGTGCCAAACAGCAA